>NC_063046.1:55516791-55816791 GCF_018812025.1 Megalobrama amblycephala
TAACGCCCTAGGAGGAGTTCGAAAAAGTAGGTTTTTCGGAAAATTCAAAATGGCGGAAAAATTTTCATGACGGAAAATGACGTCATATAGTGGAGTCGATTCGTCTTGACCCAAGGAATCAGAGGAAAAAAGAATTTTGTTTCTAGCCCATACGGTTCAAAAGTTATTAGCATAAACAGAAGTGCAACTTTGGACAGCTGGTGGCGCTAGAGGGATTGAGTTAGAGACTCCAAATTGGCTATGGACACAGTTCAGACTGTCCTCTAACTGTGTGCCAAATTTCACATCTTTTTACCATACGGTTCTATGGGCTGCCATAGACTCCAAGAGCGGAAGAATAATAATAATAAATATAGCTGCAAGCAGCAATTATGGGGCCAAGCACAAAAACGGCACAAGAAACCAGCCAACACGGCTGGGAGCATCAGACCAACTGCAACAGTGAACAATTAAAGACGTATTAAGATCATTTTAGGCATAAGAGCTGAAAAATTATCAAAAATGAGGATTTACTGGTTCATAACTTTCGACCAATAGGTGGCGCTGTGTCCAAATTGTTGTGGTATGGTCAGAGTGAGGTGACAATGACACTTCCAAAGTTTGGTGTCAATATGTCAAAGCACTGAAGAGATACAGCTTCAAGAGTCATTTTTGAATCATGCCTCAAATTCTTTGCTCTGGTATACAAAAACGGTTTGACATATGGACTTGAAATCCATAACTTTTTGTCGGCATGGTCTGAAGATGACACGGTTCAATTTTGGTGAAAATCGGAGCAACGGTCTAGGAGGAGTTCGAAAAAGTAGGTTTTTAAAGAAAAACAATATGGCGGACAGGACGTTTAGCTGACTATGGCAAATTTGATATCTATGTTCTCAGCATAACCCAAGGAATCTACAGAGACCAGTTTCATTACAATTGGTTAATATAGACAAAAGTTATTAGCATTTTTGTAAATTTTGTTATAACTTTTGACCACGAGGTGGCGCTGGTCCGAAACTTCTCAGGCTCCTTCAGGGCATTGTCCTGATGACCCATACCAAATTTATGAATTTTGGTCAAACTCATCAGAAGTTATGAGCAAAATAACAATTTTTCATATCTCCACTCCAGTAGGTGGCGCTGCACCGAAACACTGTATAATGCCTCAGGTCATGCTTGTGATGACATGTACCAAGTTTGGTCTAAATATGTCAAAGCATTGTAGAGATACAGCTTCAAGGGTAATTTTTGCATCACATCTCAAATTCTTTGCTCCGGTATACGAAAACGGTTTGACTTATCGACTTGAAATCCATAACTTTTTGTCGGCATGGTCTGAAGATGACACGGTTCAATTTTGGTGAAAATTGGAGCAACGGTCTAGGAGGAGTTCGAAAAAGTAGGTTTTTGAAGAAAAACAATATGGCGGACAGGAAGTTTAGCTGACTATAGCAAATGTGATATCTATGTTCTCAGCATGACCCAAGGAATCTACTGAGACCAGTTTCATTACAATTGGTGAATACAGTCAAAAGTTATTAGCATTTTTGTAAATTTTATTATAACTTTTGACCACAAGGTGGCGCTGTGCCGAAACTTCTCAGGCTCCTTCAGGGCATTGTGCTGATGACCCATACCAAGTTTTGTAAAGATACGTTAATGCGTTCGTAAAATACAGCATTTTAGCACAAAATTCAAAATGGCCGACGGCCAAAATGGCCGAATTGGGAAAATTGGATATCATTCGACTCGGCATGATTCCCCGAATCCAACGAGACCAAATTTATGATTTTTGGACAAACCCATCAGAAGTTATAAGCAAAAATACCCATTTTTCATATCTCCGCACCAGTAGGTGGCGCTGCGCCGAAACACTGCATGGTACCTCAGGTCATGCTTGTGATGACATGTACCAAGTTTGGTCTGAATACGATAAAGCGTTGCGGAGATACAGCCTTACTTCTGTTTTCGCAAGCACTACGTACAATTCGTTCGTGAGTTTTTCGAAAACGGTTTGAGGAATCAACTTGAATTCCATAACTTTTTGTCAGCATGGTCTGAAGATGATCTGATTCAATTTTCATGAAAATCGGAGTAACGGCCTAGGAGGAGTTCGAAAAAGTAAGTTTTTCAGAAAATTCAAAATGGCGGAAAAATTTTCATGACGGAAAATGACGTCATAGGGTGCGATCGATTCGTCTTGACCCAAGGAATCAGAGGAAAAAAGAATTTTGTTTCTAGCCCTTACGGTTCAAAAGTTATTAACATAAACATAAGTGCAACTTTGGACAGCTGGTGGCGCTAGAGGGATTGAGTTAGAGACTCCAAATTGGCTATGGACATAGATCAGACTGTCCTCTAACTGTGTGCCAAATTTCATAACTTTCCCGCAAACGGTTCTATGGTCTGCCATAGACTTCAAGAGCGGAAGAAGAAGAAGAAGAAGAAGAAGAAGAAGAAGAAGAAGAATAAAAAAAAAAAAAAAAAAAAAGAACGCCAACAATAACAATAGGTGCCTCCGCACCTTCGGTGCTTGGCCCCTAAATATAGCTGCAAGCAGCAATTACGGGGCCAAGCAAAAAAGGGACAACAAGCCAGCCAACATGGCTGGGAGCATTAGGCCAACTGCAACAGTGAGCAATTAAAGACCTATTATGATCATTTAAGGCAAAAGAGTTGGAAAATGATATATACAGTCAGTAATAAAGATTTACTGGTTTATCACTTTCGACCAATAGGTGGCGCTGTGACCAAATGAATATGGTTTGGTCAGAGTGAGGTGACAATGACACTCACTAAGGATATGACTCCCGAAAATATAAGTCAACCAGATCAAAAGTTATAAGCATATGAAAAAATACAGTAGGTGGCGCTGGTTTGGACTCTTTCAGGGCCTTGTGCTGATGACCCATACAGAGTTTCGCAACAATACACTAATGTGTTCACAAAATACAGCATTTTAAAACAAGATTTAAAATGTCCGATGGCCAAAATGGCCGACATGGGAAAATTGGATATCATTCGACTCGGCATGATGCCCCGAATTGAAAAAGACCAACTTTATCATTTTTGGACAAACCTATCTGAAGCTATAAGCAAAAATAATGGCTATATTGGCTTTTTTGTATCTCCAGACCAGTAGGTGGCGTTATGGCAAAACTCAGCATGTAGGCTCTGGTCTTGCTTGGGATGATATGTATGAGGATTCGTCTGAATATGATAAAGCATTGCAGAGATACAGCCATGAGTCCAAATTGGGTGCTCTGCGTTAAATTAATTTCCGTGTTATTTGAGAATGGTTTGATTTACTGAAAAGCTTTTGATAACTTTTTGCCAGAATGGACTGAAGATGATCTGATCTGATTTTTATGACAATCAAATGAAGCATCTAGGACAAGTTCGAAAAAGCAGGTTTTTCGCAAAATTCAACATGGCGGACAGACCATAAGTCGAAACCTAGCATGTTTGGTATCGTTGGACTCAGCAGGGATTCAGGAGTCTAAGATCATGACTATTTTGAAAATAAGTCGACCACACTCATAGTGATAAGCATTTGAATATTTGATTTTACTACTAGGTGGCGCTGGTGCGAAACTTCTCAGGCTCGTTCAGGGCATCGTACTGATGACCCATATCGAGTTTTGTGATGATATGCTAATGTGTTCGTAAAATACAGCATTTTAGCACAAAATTAAAAATGGCCGATGACCAAAATGGCTGATATGGTAATAATGGTTATCATTCGACTCGGCATGATTCCCCTAATCTAACAAGACCAAAGTTATGATTTTTGGACAAACCTATCTGAAGCTGCAAGCAAAAATAACCATTTTTTGTATATCCAAACCAAAATACAGTAGCACAAAATTAAAATGTGGCGATATGGTAATAATGGTTATCTACGCATGATTCCCCTAATCTAACAAGACCAAAGTTATGATTTTTGGACAAACCTATCTGAAGCTGCAAGCAAAAATAACCATTTTTGTATATCCAAACCAGTAGGTGGCGCTACGCCAAAACTCAGCATGTAGGCTCTGGTCTTGCTTGGGATGATATGTATGAACTTTGGTCTGAATATGATAAAGCATTGCAGAGATACAGCCATGAGCCCAAATTGGGTGCTCTACGTTAAATTAATTTGCGTGTTATTTGAGAATGGTTTGATTTACCGAAAAGCCTTTGATAACTTTTTGCCAGAATGGACTGAAGATGATCTGGTTTGATTTTCATGACAATCAAATGAAGCGTCTAGGACGAGTTCGAAAAAGTAGGTTTTTCGCAAAATTCAACATGGCGGACAAACCATATTTCGAAACCTAACATGTTTGGTATCGTTGGACTCAGCAGGGATTCAGGAGTCTAAGGACATGACTCTTTTGAAAACAAGTCGACCACAGTCAAAGTGATAAGCATTTGAATATTTGATTTTACCACTAGGTGGTGCTGTTGCGAAACTTCTCAGGCTGGTTCAGGGCATCATGCTGATGACCCATACCGAGTTTTGTGACGATACGCTGATGCGTTCATAAAATACAGCATTTTAGCACAAAATTCAAAATGGCCGACGGCCAAAATGGCTGATATGGTAATAATGGTTATCATTCGACTCGGCATGATACCCTGAATCTGACGTGACCACATTTATGATTTCTGGACAAACCATTCAGAAGTTATTAGCCAAAATAGCCATTTTTCGTATCTCTGGACCAGTAGGTGGCACTGCACTGAAACACAGCATGTTGGCTTAAGTCATGCTTGTGATGACATGTATGAAGTTTGGTCAAAATACGATAAATCATTTTGGAGATATAGCCTTAAGTGTGATTTTGCGAGCTTTCGGTCGAATTCATTTGTGCCCTATTCGAGAACGGATGGATCTATCGAAAAGCTTTTGATAACTTTTTGCAGTCATGGTCGGAAGATGATCTGGTCCAATTTTTGTGAAAATCGGAGTAACGCCCTAGGAGGAGTTCGAAAAAGTAGATTTTTCAGAAAATTCAAAATGGCGGGAAAATTTTCATGACGGAAAATGACGTCGTATAGTGCAATCGATTCGCCTTGACCCAAGGAATCAGAGGAAAAAAGAATTTTGTTTCTAGCCCATACGGTTCAAAAGTTATTAGCATAAACAGAAGTGCAACTTTGGACAGCTGGTGGCGCTAGAGGGATTGAGTTAGAGACTCCAAATTGGCTATGGACACAGTTCAGACTGTCCTCTAACTGTGTGCCAAATTTCACAACTTTTTACCATACGGTTCTATGGGCTGCCATAGACTCCAAGAGCGGAAGAATAATAATAAGAAGAAAACTAACAATAACAATAGGTGCCTAAGCACCTTCGGTGCTTGGCCCCTAAATATAGCTGCAAGCAGCAATTACGGGGCCAAGCAAAAAAGGCACAACAAGCCAGCCAACATGGCTGGGAGCATTAGACCAGCTGCAACTTTGAGCAATTAAAAACCTATTAAGATCATTTATGATGCGTTCTTAAAATACAGCATTTTAAAACAAAATTCAAAATTGCAGATGGACAAAATGCCCAACATGAGAAAATTGGATATCATTCGACTCGGCATGATGCTCCGAATCGAAAAAGGCCAACTTTATGATTTTTGGACAAACCTATCCGAAGCTATAAGCAAAAATAATGGCTATGTTTGCTATTTTGTATCTCCAGACCAGTAGGTGGCGTTACGACGAAACTCAGCATGTAGGCTCTGGTCTTGCTTGGGATAATATTTATGAAGTTTGGTCTAAATATGATAAATCATTGCAGAGATACAGCCATGAGTCCAAATTGGGTGCTCTGCGTTAAATTAATTTGCGTGTTTTTTGAGAATGGTTGAGTTTATCAAAAAGCTTTTGATAACTTTTTGCCACAATGGACTGAAGATGATCTGATCTGATTTTCATGACAATCAAATGAAGCATCTAGGACAAGTTCGAAAAAGCAGGTTTTTCGCAAAATTGAACATGGCGGACAGACCATAAGAGGAAACCTAGCATTTTTGGTACCGTTGGACTCAGAAGGGATTCAGGAGTCTAAGATCATGACTATTTTGAAAATAAGTCGACCACACTCATAGTGATAAGCATTTGAATATTTGATTTTACCACTAGGTGGCGCTGGTGTGAAACTTCTCAGGCTTGTTCAGGGCATCGTACTGATGACCCATACCGAGTTTTGTGATGATATGCTAATGTGTTCGTAAAATACAGCATTTTAGCACAAAATTAAAAATGGCCGACGACCAAAATGGCTGATATGGTAATAATGGTTATCATTCGACTCGGCATGATACCCTGAATCTGACGTGACCACATTTATGATTTCTGGACAAACCATTCAGAAGTTATTAGCCAAAATAGCCATTTTTCGTATCTCTGGACCAGTAGGTGGCACTGCACTGAAACACAGCATGTTGGCTTAAGTCATGCTTGTGATGACATGTATGAAGTTTGGTCAAAATACGATAAATCATTTTGGAGATATAGCCTTAAGTGTGATTTTGCGAGCTTTCGGTCGAATTCATTTGTGCCCTATTCGAGAACGGATGGATCTATCGAAAAGCTTTTGATAACTTTTTGCAGTCATGGTCGGAAGATGATCTGGTCCAATTTTTGTGAAAATCGGAGTAACGCCCTAGGAGGAGTTCGAAAAAGTAGATTTTTCAGAAAATTCAAAATGGCGGGAAAATTTTCATGACGGAAAATGACGTCATATAGTGCAATCGATTCGCCTTGACCCAAGGAATCAGAGGAAAAAAGAATTTTGTTTCTAGCCCATACGGTTCAAAAGTTATTAGCATAAACAGAAGTGCAACTTTGGACAGCTGGTGGCGCTAGAGGGATTGAGTTAGAGACTCCAAATTGGCTATGGACACAGTTCAGACTGTCCTCTAACTGTGTGCCAAATTTCACAACTTTTTACCATACGGTTCTATGGGCTGCCATAGACTCCAAGAGCGGAAGAATAATAATAATAAGAAAACTAACAATAACAATAGGTGCCTAAGCACCTTCGGTGCTTGGCCCCTAAATATAGCTGCAAGCAGCAATTACGGGGCCAAGCAAAAAAGGCACAACAAGCCAGCCAACATGGCTGGGAGCATTAGACCAGCTGCAACTTTGAGCAATTAAAAACCTATTAAGATCATTTATGATGCGTTCTTAAAATACAGCATTTTAAAACAAAATTCAAAATTGCAGATGGACAAAATGCCCAACATGAGAAAATTGGATATCATTCGACTCGGCATGATGCTCCGAATCGAAAAAGGCCAACTTTATGATTTTTGGACAAACCTATCCGAAGCTATAAGCAAAAATAATGGCTATGTTTGCTATTTTGTATCTCCAGACCAGTAGGTGGCGTTACGACGAAACTCAGCATGTAGGCTCTGGTCTTGCTTGGGATAATATTTATGAAGTTTGGTCTAAATATGATAAATCATTGCAGAGATACAGCCATGAGTCCAAATTGGGTGCTCTGCGTTAAATTAATTTGCGTGTTTTTTGAGAATGGTTGAGTTTATCAAAAAGCTTTTGATAACTTTTTGCCACAATGGACTGAAGATGATCTGATCTGATTTTCATGACAATCAAATGAAGCATCTAGGACAAGTTCGAAAAAGCAGGTTTTTCGCAAAATTGAACATGGCGGACAGACCATAAGAGGAAACCTAGCATTTTTGGTACCGTTTGACTCAGAAGGGATTCAGGAGTCTAAGATCATGACTATTTTGAAAATAAGTCGACCACACTCATAGTGATAAGCATTTGAATATTTGATTTTACCACTAGGTGGCGCTGGTGTGAAACTTCTCAGGCTTGTTCAGGGCATCGTACTGATGACCCATACCGAGTTTTGTGATGATATGCTAATGTGTTCGTAAAATACAGCATTTTAGCACAAAATTAAAAATGGCCGACGACCAAAATGGCTGATATGGTAATAATGGTTATCATTCGACTCGGCATGATGCCCCTAATCTAACAAGACCAAAGTTATGATTTTTGGACAAACCTATCTGAAGCTGCAAGCAAAAATAACCATTTTTTGTATATCCAAACCAGTAGGTGGCGCTGCGCCAAAACTCAGCATGTAGGCTCTGGTCTTGCTTGGGATGATATGTATGAACTTTGGTCTGAATATGATAAAGCATTGCAGAGATACAGCCATGAGTCCAAATTGGGTGCTCTACGTTAAATTAATTTGCGTGTTATTTGAGAATGGTTTGATTTACCGAAAAGCTTTTGATAACTTTTTGCCACAATGGACTGAAGATGATCTGGTTTGATTTTCATGACAATCAAATGAAGCATCTAGGACGAGTTCGAAAAAGTAGGTTTTTCGCAAAATTCAACATGGCGGACAAACCATATTTCCAAACCTAACATGTTTGGTATCGTTGGACTCAGCAGGGATTCAGGAGTCTAAGGACATGACTCTTTTGAAAACAAGTCGACTACAGTCAAAGTGATAAGCATTTGAATATTTGATTTTACCACTAGGTGGCGCTAGTGCGAAACTTCTCAGGCTGGTTCAGGGCATCATGCTGATGACCCATACCGAGTTTTGTGACGATACGCTGATGCGTTCATAAAATACAGCATTTTAGCACAAAATTCAAAATGGCCGACGGCCAAAATGGCTGATATGGTAATAATGGTTATCATTCGACTCGGCATGATACCCTGAATCTGAAGTGACCACATTTATGATTCCTGGACAAACCATTCAGAAGTTATTAGCCAAAATAGCCATTTTTCGTATCTCCGGACCAGTAGGCGGCACTGCACTGAAACACTGCATGTTGGCTTAAGTCATGCTTGTGATGACATGTATGAAGTTTGGTCAAAATACGATAAATCTTTTTGGAGATATACCCTTAAGTGTGATTTTGCAAGCTTTCGGTCGAATTCATTTGTGCCCTATTCGAGAACGGATGGATCTATCGAAAAGCTTTTGATAACTTTTTGCAGTCATGGTCTGAAGATGATCTGGTCCAATTTTTGTGAAAATCAGAATAACGCCCTAGGAGGAGTTCGAAAAAGTAGGTTTTTCGGAAAATTCAAAATGGCGGGAAAATTTTCATGACGGAAAATGACGACATATAGTGGACTCGATTCATCTTGACCCAAGGAATCAGAGGAAAAAAGAATTTTGTTTCTAGCCCATACGGTTCAAAAGTTATTAGCATAAACAGAAGTGCAAATTTGGACAGCTGGTGGCGCTAGAGGGATTGAGTTAGAGACTCCAAATTGGCTATGGACACAGTTCAGACTGTCCTCTAACTGTGTGCCAAATTTCACAACTTTTTACCATACGGTTCTATGGGCTGCCATAGACTCCAAGAGCAGAAGAATAATAATAATAAGAAAACTAACAATAACAATAGGTGCCTAAGCACCTTCGGTGCTTGGCCCCTAATAAATATAGCTGCAAGCAGCAATTACGGGGCCAAGCACAAAAACGGCACAAGAAGCCAGCCAACACAGCTGGGAGCATCAGACCAACTGCAACAGTGAGCAATTAAAGACCTATTGAGATCATTCTAGACAAACGAGCTGAAAAATGATCAAAAATGAGGATTTACTGGTTTATCACTTTCGACCAATAGGTGGCGCTGTGTCCAAATTGTTGCGGTATGTTCAGAGTGAGGTGACAATGACACTTGCAAAGTTTGGTGTCAATATGTCAAAGCATTGCAGAGATACAGCGTCAAGAGTCGTTTTTGCATCATGCCTCAAATTCTTTGCTCCGCTATACGAAAACGGTTTGACTTATCGACTTGAAATCCATAACTTTTTGTCAGCATCGTCTGAAGATGGTCTGGTTCAATTTTGGTGAAAATCGGAGCAACGGTCTAGGAGGAGTTCGAAAAAGTAGGTTTTTAAAGAAAAACAATATGGCGGACAGGAAGTTCAGCTGACTATGGCAAATTTGATATCTATGTTCTCAGCATGACTCAAGGAATCTACTGAGACAAGTTCCATTACAATCGGTCAATATAGTCAAAAGTTATTAGCATTTTTGTCAATTTCGTTATAACTTTTGACAACAAGGTGGCGCTGGTCCGAAACTTCTCAGGCTCCTTCAGGGCATTGTCCTGATGAACCATACCAAATTTATGAATTTTAGTCAAACCCATCAGAAGTTATAAGCAAAAACAGCCATTTTTCATATCTCCACTCCAGTAGGTGGCGCTGTGCTGAAACATTGTATGATGCCTCAGGTCATGCTTGTGATGACACATACCAAGTTTGGTCTGAATATGATAAAGCATTGCAGAGATACAGCTTCAAGAGTCATTTTTGCATCATGCCTCAAATTCGTTGCTCTGGTATACGAAAACGGTTTGACTTATCGACTTGAAATCCATAACTTTTTGTCAGCATGGTCTGAAGATGATACGGTTCGATTTTGGTGAAAATCGGAGCAACGGTCTAGGAGGAGTTCGAAAAAGTAGGTTTTTAAAGAAAAACAATATGGCGTACAGGAAGTTCAGCTGACTATGGCAAATTTGATATCTATGTTCTCAGCATGGCCCAAGGAATCAACTGAGACCAGTTGCATTACAATTGGTGAATACAGTCAAAAGTTATTAACATTTTTGTACATTTTGTTATAACTTTTGGCCACAAGTTGGCGCTGGTCCGAATCTTCTCAGGCTCCTTCAGGGCATTGTGCTGATGACCCATACCGAGTTTTGTAAAGATACGCTAATGCGTTCGTAAAATACAGCATTTTAGCACAAAATTCAAAATGTCCGACGGCCAAAATTGCTGATATGGTAATAATGGTTATCATTCGACTCGGCATGATGCCCCGAATCCAACGAGACCAAATTTATGATTTTTGGACAAACCCATCAGAAGTTATAAGCAAAAATATTCATTTTTCATATTTCCGCACCAGTAGGTGGCGCTGCGCCGAAACACTGCATGATGCCTCAGGTCATACTTGTGATGATAGGTACCAAGTTTGGTCTGAATATGATAAAGCAGTGCAGAGATACAACTACAAGAGTGTGTTTTACAACATGCCTCAAATTCATTGCTCCGGTATACGAAAACGGTTTTACATATGAACTTGAAATCCATAACTTTTTGTCGGCATGGTCTGAAGATGATACATTTCAATTTTGGTGAAAATCAGAGCAATGGTGTAGGAGGAGTTCGAAAAAGTAGGTTTTTAAAGAAAAACAATATGGCGGACAGGAAGTTCAGCCGACTATAGCAAATTTGATATCTATGTTCTCAACATGACCCAAGGAATCTACTGAGCCCAGTTTCATTACAATCGGTTAATATAGTCAAAAGTTATTAGCATTTTTGTAAATTTTGTTATAACTTTTGACCACAAGGTGGCGCTGTGCCGAAACTTCTCAGGCTCCTTCAGGGCATTTTCCTGATGACCCATACCGAGTTTCATAACGATACGCTAATGCGTTCGTAAAATACAGCATTTTAGCACAAAATTCAAAATGGCCGACGGCCTAAATGGCCGATATGGGAAAATTGGATATCAATCGACTCGACATGATTCCCTGAATCTAACGAGACCAAATATATGATTTTTGGACAAACCCATCAGAAGTTATAAGCAAAAATGTCCATTTTTCATATCTCCGCACCAGTAGGTGGCGCTGCGTCGAAACACTGCATGGTACCTCAGGTCATGCTTGTGATGCCATGTACCAAGTTTGGTCTTAATACGATAAAGCATTGCGGAGATACAGCCTTACTTCTGTTTTCGCAAGCACTATGTACAATTCGTTTGCGAGTTTTTTGAAAACGGTTTGAGGAATCGACTTGAATTCCATAAATGTTTGTCAGCATGGTCTGAAGATGATCTGATTCAATTTTCATGAAAATCGGAGTAACGGCCTAGGAGGAGTTCGAAAAAGTACGTTTTTCACAAAATTCAAAATGGCGGAAAAATTTTCATGACGGAAAATGACGTCATAGGGTGCAATCGATTCGTCTTGACCCAAGGAATCAGAGGAAAAAAGAATTTTGTTTCTAACCCTTACGGATCAAAAGTTATTTGCATAAACATAAGTGCAAATTTGGACAGCTGGTGGCGCTAAAGGGATTGAGTTAGAGACTCCAAATCTGCTATGGACAAAGATCAGACTGTCCTCTAACTGTGTGCCAAATTTCACAACTTTCCCGCAAGCGCTTCTATGGGCTGCCATAGACTTCAAGAGCGGAAGAAGAAGAAGAAGAAGAATAATAAGCGTACGGAACGCCAACAATAACAATAGGTGCCTAAGCACCTTCGGTGCTTGGCCCCTAAATATAGCTGCAAGCAGCAATTACGGGGCCAAGCAAAAAAGGCACAACAAGCCAGCCAACATGGCTGGGAGCATTAGACCAGCTGCAACAGTGAGCAATTAAAGACCTATCACGATCATTTACGGCAAAAGAGTTGGAAAATGATATATACAGTCAATAATAAAGATTTACTGGTTTATCACTTTCGACCAATAGGTGGCACTGTGACCAAATGAATGTGGTTTGGTCAGAGTGAGGTGACAATGACACTCACTAAGGATATGACTCCCGTAAAAATAAGTCAACCAGATCAAAAGTTATAAGCATATGAAAAAATACAGTAGGTGGCGCTGGTTCGAAACTACTCAGACTCTTTCATGGCCTTGTGCTGATGACCCATACAGAGTTTCGTAACGATACGCTGATGCGTTCATAAAATACAGGATTTTAAAACAAAATTCAAAATTGCAGATGGCCAAAATGGCCGACATGAGAAAATTGGATATCATTCGACTTGGCATGATGCTCCAAATTGAAAAAGACCAACTTTATGATTTTTGGACAAACCTATCTGAAGCTATAAGCAAAAATGATGGCTATTTTGGCTTTTTTGTATCTCCAGACCAGTAGGTGGCGTTATGACAAAACTCAGCATGTAGGCTCTGGTCTTGCTTGGGATGATATTTATGAAGTTTGGTCTAAATATGATAAAGCATTGCAGAGATACAGCCATGAGTCCAAATTGGGTGCTCTGCGTTAAATTATTTTGCATGTTTTTTGAGAATGGTTGAGTTTATCAAAAAGCTTTTGATAACTTTTTGCCACAATGGACTGAAGATGATCTGATTTGATTTTCATGACAATCAAATGAAGCGTCTAGGACGAGTTCGAAAAAGCAGGTTTTTCGCAAAATTCAACATGACGGACAAACCGTAAGTGGAAACCTAGCATTTTTGGTACCGTTGGACTCAGAAGGGATTCAGGAGTCTAAGGTCATGACTCTTTTGAAAATAAGTCAACCACAGTCAAAGTGATAAGCATTTGAATATTTGATTTTACCACTAGGTGGCGCTGGTGTGAAACTTCTCAGGCTCCTTCAGGGCATTGTGCTGATGACCCATACCGAGTTTTGTGACGATGTGCTAAAGCGTTCATAAAATACAGCATTTTAGCCCAAAATTCAAAATGGCCGACGGCCAAAATGTCCGACCTGTGAATATCGGATATTATTCGACTCGGCATGATGCCCTGAATCTAACAAGACCATATTTATGATTCATGGACAAAAGCATCAGAAGTTATAATCAAAAATAGCCATTTTTTGTATTTCTAGACCAATAGGTGGTGCTGCACCAAAACACTGCAGGTTGCCTCAAGTCATGCTTGTGATGACATGTACACAGTTTAGTCTGAATATGATAAAGCAATGTGGAGATATAGCCTCAAGTCTGATTTTGCGAGCTTTTCGTCGAATTCATTTGTGAAGTTTTCAAGAACGGTTTGTTATATCAAAAAGCTTTTGATAACTTTTTGTCGGCATGGTCTGAAGATGATCTGGTTCAATTTTGGTGATAATCAGAGTAATGGTCTAGGAGGAGTTCGAAAAAGTAGGTTTTTCGCAAAATTCAATATGGCGGACAAATCGTAAGTCAATACCTAGCAAGTTTGGTATCGTTGGACTCACCAGGGATTCAGGAGTAAAAGGTCATGACTCTTTTGAAAATAAGTTGACCACACCCATAGTGATAAGCATTTGAATATTTGATTTTACCACTAGGTGGCGCTGGTGCGAAACTTCTCAGGCTGGTTCAGGGCATCATGCTGATGACCCATACCGAGTTTTGTGACGATACGCTGATGCGTTCATAAAATACAGCATTTTAGCACAAAATTCAAAATTGCCGACGGCCAAAATGGCTGATATGGTAATAATGGTTATCATTCGAATCGGCATGATACCCTGAATCTGACGTGACCACATTTATGATTTCTGGACAAACCATTCAGAAGTTATTAGCCAAAATAGCCATTTTTCGTATCTTCGGACCAGTAGGTGGCACTGCACTGAAACACAGCATGTTGGCTTAAGTCATGCTTGTGATGACATGTATGAAGTTTGGTCAAAATACGATAAATCATTTTGGAGATATAGCCTTAAGTGTGATTTTACGAGCTTTCGGTCGAATTCATTTGTGCCCTATTCGAGAACGGATGGATCTATCGAAAAGCTTTTGATAACTTTTTGCAGTCATGGTCTGAAGATGATCTGGTCCAATTTTTGTGAAAATCGGAGTAACGCCCTAGGAGGAGTTCGAAAAAGTAGGTTTTTCGAAAAATTCAAAATGGCGGGAAAATTTTCATGACGGAAAATGACGTCATATAGTGGTTAGTGGTCGTCGATTCGCCTTGACCCAAGGAATCAGAGGAAAAAAGAATTTTGTTTCTAGCCCATACGGTTCAAAAGTTATTAGCATAAACAGAAGTGCAACTTTGGACAGCTGGTGGCGCTAGAGGGATTGAGTTAGAGACTCCAAATTGGCTATGGACACAGTTCAGACTGTCCTCTAACTGTGTGCCAAATTTCACAACTTTTTACCATACGGTTCTATGGGCTGCCATAGACTCCAAGAGCGGAAGAATAATAATAATAAGAAAACTAACAATAACAATAGGTGCCTAAGCACCTTCGGTGCTTGGCCCCTAAATATAGCTGCAAGCAGCAATTATGGGGCCAAGCACAAAAACGGCACAAGAAACCAGCCAACACGGCTGGGAGCATCAGACCAACTGCAACAGTGAACAATTAAAGACGTATTAAGATCATTTTAGGCATAAGAGCTGAAAAATTATCAAAAATGAGGATTTACTGGTTCATAACTTTCGACCAATAGGTGGCGCTGTGTCCAAATTGTTGTGGTATGGTCAGAGTGAGGTGACAATGACACTTCCAAAGTTTGGTGTCAATATGTCAAAGCACTGAAGAGATACAGCTTCAAGAGTCATTTTTGAATCATGCCTCAAATTCTTTGCTCTGGTATACAAAAACGGTTTGACATATGGACTTGAAATCCATAACTTTTTGTCGGCATGGTCTGAAGATGACACGGTTCAATTTTGGTGAAAATCGGAGCAACGGTCTAGGAGGAGTTCGAAAAAGTAGGTTTTTAAAGAAAAACAATATGGCGGACAGGACGTTTAGCTGACTATGGCAAATTTGATATCTATGTTCTCAGCATAACCCAAGGAATCTACAGAGACCAGTTTCATTACAATTGGTTAATATAGACAAAAGTTATTAGCATTTTTGTAAATTTTGTTATAACTTTTGACCACGAGGTGGCGCTGGTCCGAAACTTCTCAGGCTCCTTCAGGGCATTGTCCTGATGACCCATACCAAATTTATGAATTTTGGTCAAACTCATCAGAAGTTATGAGCAAAATAACAATTTTTCATATCTCCACTCCAGTAGGTGGCGCTGCACCGAAACACTGTATAATGCCTCAGGTCATGCTTGTGATGACATGTACCAAGTTTGGTCTAAATATGTCAAAGCATTGTAGAGATACAGCTTCAAGGGTAATTTTTGCATCACATCTCAAATTCTTTGCTCCGGTATACGAAAACGGTTTGACTTATCGACTTGAAATCCATAACTTTTTGTCGGCATGGTCTGAAGATGACACGGTTCAATTTTGGTGAAAATTGGAGCAACGGTCTAGGAGGAGTTCGAAAAAGTAGGTTTTTGAAGAAAAACAATATGGCGGACAGGAAGTTTAGCTGACTATAGCAAATGTGATATCTATGTTCTCAGCATGACCCAAGGAATCTACTGAGACCAGTTTCATTACAATTGGTGAATACAGTCAAAAGTTATTAGCATTTTTGTAAATTTTATTATAACTTTTGACCACAAGGTGGCGCTGTGCCGAAACTTCTCAGGCTCCTTCAGGGCATTGTGCTGATGACCCATACCAAGTTTTGTAAAGATACGTTAATGCGTTCGTAAAATACAGCATTTTAGCACAAAATTCAAAATGGCCGACGGCCAAAATGGCCGAATTGGGAAAATTGGATATCATTCGACTCGGCATGATTCCCCGAATCCAACGAGACCAAATTTATGATTTTTGGACAAACCCATCAGAAGTTATGAGCAAAAATACCCATTTTTCATATCTCCGCACCAGTAGGTGGCGCTGCGCCGAAACACTGCATGGTACCTCAGGTCATGCTTGTGATGACATGTACCAAGTTTGGTCTGAATACGACAAAGCGTTGCGGAGATACAGCCTTACTTCTGTTTTCGCAAGCACTACGTACAATTCGTTCGTGAGTTTTTCGAAAACGGTTTGAGGAATCAACTTGAATTCCATAACTTTTTGTCAGCATGGTCTGAAGATGATCTGATTCAATTTTCATGAAAATCGGAGTAACAGCCTAGGAGGAGTTCGAAAAAGTAAGTTTTTCAGAAAATTCAAAATGGCGAAAAAATTGTCATGACGGAAAATGACGTCATAGGGTGCGATCGATTCGTCTTGACCCAAGGAATCAGAGGAAAAAAGAATTTTGTTTCTAGCCCTTACGGTTCAAAAGTTATTAACATAAACATAAGTGCAACTTTGGACAGCTGGTGGCGCTAGAGGGATTGAGTTAGAGACTCCAAATTGGCTATGGACATAGATCAGACTGTCCTCTAACTGTGTGCCAAATTTCATAACTTTCCCGCAAACGGTTCTATGGTCTGCCATAGACTTCAAGAGCGGAAGAAGAAGAAGAAGAAGAAGAATAAATATAGCTGCAAGCAGCAATTATGGGGCCAAGCACAAAAACGGCACAAGAAACCAGCCAACACGGCTGGGAGCATCAGACCAACTGCAACAGTGAACAATTAAAGACGTATTAAGATCATTTTAGGCATAAGAGCTGAAAAATTATCAAAAATGAGGATTTACTGGTTCATAACTTTCGACCAATAGGTGGCGCTGTGTCCAAATTGTTGTGGTATGGTCAGAGTGAGGTGACAATGACACTTCCAAAGTTTGGTGTCAATATGTCAAAGCACTGAAGAGATACAGCTTCAAGAGTCATTTTTGAATCATGCCTCAAATTCTTTGCTCTGGTATACAAAAACGGTTTGACATATGGACTTGAAATCCATAACTTTTTGTCGGCATGGTCTGAAGATGACACGGTTCAATTTTGGTGAAAATCGGAGCAACGGTCTAGGAGGAGTTCGAAAAAGTAGGTTTTTAAAGAAAAACAATATGGCGGACAGGACGTTTAGCTGACTATGGCAAATTTGATATCTATGTTCTCAGCATAACCCAAGGAATCTACAGAGACCAGTTTCATTACAATTGGTTAATATAGACAAAAGTTATTAGCATTTTTGTAAATTTTGTTATAACTTTTGACCACGAGGTGGCGCTGGTCCGAAACTTCTCAGGCTCCTTCAGGGCATTGTCCTGATGACCCATACCAAATTTATGAATTTTGGTCAAACTCATCAGAAGTTATGAGCAAAATAACAATTTTTCATATCTCCACTCCAGTAGGTGGCGCTGCACCGAAACACTGTATAATGCCTCAGGTCATGCTTGTGATGACATGTACCAAGTTTGGTCTAAATATGTCAAAGCATTGTAGAGATACAGCTTCAAGGGTAATTTTTGCATCACATCTCAAATTCTTTGCTCTGGTATACGAAAACGGTTTGACATATCGACTTGAAATCCATAACTTTTTGTCGGCATGGTCTGAAAATGACACGGTTCAATTTTGGTGAAAATCAGAGCAACGGTCTAGGAGGAGTTCGAAAAAGTAGGTTTTTAAAGAAAAACAATATGGCGGACAGGAAGTTCAGCTGACTATGGCAAATTTGATATCTATGTTCTCAGCATGGCCCAAGGAATCAACTGAGACCAGTTGCATTACAATTGGTGAATACAGTCAAAAGTTATTAACATTTTTGTACATTTTGTTATAACTTTTGACCACAAGGTGGCGCTGGTCCGAATCTTCTCAGGCTCCTTCAGGGCATTGTGCTGATGACCCATAGCGAGTTTTGTAAAGATACGCTAATGCATTCGTAAAATACAGCATTTTAGCACAAAATTCAAAATGTCCGACAGCCAAAATTGCTGATATGGTAATAATGGTTATCATTCGACTCGGCATGATGCCCCAAATCCAACGAGACCAAATTTATGATTTTTGGACAAACCCATCAGAAGTTATAAGCAAAAATATTCATTTTTCATATTTCCGCACCAGTAGGTGGCGCTGCGTCGAAACACTGCATGATGCCTCAGGTCATACTTGTGATGATAGGTACCAAGTTTGGTCTGAATACGATAAAGCAGTGCAGAGATACAGCTACAAGAGTGTGTTTTACAACATGCCTCAAATTCATTGCTCCGGTATACGAAAACGGTTTGACATATCGACTTGAAATCCATAACTTTTTGTCGGCATGGTCTGAAGATGATACATTTCAATTTTGGTGAAAATCAGAGCAATGGTGTAAGAGGAGTTCGAAAAAGTAGGTTTTTAAAGAAAAACAATATGGCGGACAGGAAATTCAGCCGACTATAGCAAATTTGATATCTATGTTCTCAACATGACCCAAGGAATCTACTGAGACCAGTTTCATTACAATCGGTTAATATAGTCAAAAGTTATTAGCATTTTTGTAAATTTTGTTATAACTTTTGACCACAAGGTGGCGCTGTGCCGAAACTTCTCAGGCTCCTTCAGGGCATTGTCCTGATGACCCATACCGAGTTTCATAATGATACGCTAATGCGTTCGTAAAATACAGCATTTAAGCACAAAATTCAAAATGGCCGACGGCCTAAATGGCCGATATGGGAAAATTGGATATCAATCGACTCGACATGATGCCCTGAATCCAACGAGACCAAATATATGATTTTTGGACAAACCCATCAGAAGTTATAAGCAAAAATGTCCATTTTTCATATCTCCGCACCAGTAGGTGGCGCTGCGTCGAAACACTGCATGGTACCTCAGGTCATGCTTGTGATGACATGTACCAAGTTTGGTCTGAATACGATAAAGCGTTGCGGAGATACAGCCTTATGTCTATTTTCGCAAGCACTACGTACAATTCGTTTGCGTGTTTTTCGAAAACAGTTTGAGGAATCAACTTGAATTCCATAACTTTTTGTCGGCATGGTCTGAAGATGATCTGGTTCAATTTTCGTGAAAATTGGAGTAACGGCCTTGGAGGAGTTCGAAAAAGTACGTTTTTCAGAAAATTCAAAATGGCGGAAAATTTTTCATGACGGAAAATGACGAAATGCAATCGATTTGTCCTGACCCAAGGAATCAGAGGAAAAAAGAATTTTGTTTCTAGCCCTTATGGTTCAAAAGTTATTAGCATAAACGTAAGTGCAACTTTGGACAGCTGGTGGCGCTAGAGGGATTAAGTTAGAGACTCCAAATTTGCTATGGACACAGCTCAGACTGTCCTCTAACTGTGTGCATAATTTCACAACTTTTTACCATACGGTTCTATGGGCTGCCATAGACTTACAGAGCGGAAGAAGAATAATAATCGAAAATAAAAAATATAGCTGCAAGCAGCAATTATGGGGCCAAGCACAAAACAGCACACAAGCAAGCCAACATGGCTGGGAGCATCAGACCAACTGCAACAGGGAGCAATTAATGACCTATTAAGATCATTTTAGGCAAAAGAGCTGAAAAATGATCAAAAATGAGGATTTACGGTTTCATCACTTTCGACCAATAGGTGGCGCTGTGACCAAATTAATGTGATATGGTCAGAGTGAGGTGACAATGACACTTGCAAAGTTTGGTGTCAATATGTCAAAGCACTGAAGAGATACAGCTTCAAGAGTCATTTTTGCATCATGCCTCAAATTCTTTGCTCTGGTATACGAAAACGGTTTGACATATTGACTTGAAATCCATAACTTTTTGTCGGCATGGTCTGAAGATGACACGGTTCAATTTTGGTGAAAATCGGAGCAACGGTCTAGGAGGAGTTCGAAAAAGTAGGTTTTTACAGAAAAACAATATGGCGGACAGGACGTTTAGCTGACTATGGCAAATTTGATATCTGTGTTCTCTGCATGACCCACGGAATCAACTGAGACCAGTTTCATTACAATGAGTTAAAATAGTCAAAAGTTATTAGCATTTTTGTAAATTTTGTTATAACTTTTGACCACAAGGTGGCGCTTGTCCGAAACTTCTCACACTCCTTCAGGGCATTGTGCTGATGACCCATACCGAGTTTCATAATGATACGCTAATGCGTTCGTAAAATACAGCATTTTAGCACAAAATTCAAAATGGCTGACGGCCTAAATGGCCGATATGGGGAAAAATGGATATCAGTCGACTCGACATGATGCCCTGAATCTAACGAGACCAAATATATGATTTTTGGACAAACCCATCAGAAGTTATAAGCAAAAATGTCAATTTTTCATATCTCCGCACCAGTAGGAGGCGCTGCGCCGAAACACTGCATGGTACCTCAGGTCATGCTTGTGATGACATGTACCAAGTTTGGTCTGAATACGATAAAGCATTGCGGAGATACAGCCTTATGTCTATTTTCACAAGCACTACGTACAATTCGTTTGCGAGTTTTTCGAAAACGGTTTGAGGAATCGACTTGAATTCCATAACTTTTTGTCAGCATGGTCTGAAGATGATCTGATTCAATTTTCATGAAAATCGGAGTAACGGCCTTGGAGGAGTTCGAAAATGTACGTTTTTCAGAAAATTCAAAATGGCGGAAAAATTTTCATGACGGAAAATGACGTCATAGGGTGCATTCGATTCGGCTTGACCCAAGGAATCAGAGGAAAAAAGAATTTTGTTTCTAACCCTTACGGTTCAAAAGTTATTAACATAAACATAAGTGCAAATTTGGACAGCTGGTGGCGCTAGAGGCATTGAGTTAGAGACTCCAAATTTGCTATGGACACAGCTCAGACTGTCCTCTAACTGTGTGCCAAATTTCACAACTTTTTACCATACGGTTCTATGGGCTGCCATAGACTTCAAGAGCGGAAGAAGAAGAAATATAGCTGCAAGCAGCAATTACGGGGCCAAGCACAAAAACGGCACAAGAAGCCAGACAACATGGCTGGGAGCATCAGACCAACAGCAGCAGTGAGCAATTAGAAAAAAAAAGTTATTAGAATTTTTGTCAAGTTTGTTATAACTTTTGACCACAAGGTGGTGCTGGTCCAAAACTTCTCGGGCTCTTTCAGGGCATTGTCCTGATGACCCATACCAAATTTATGAATTTTGGTCAAACCCATCAGAAGTTATAAGCAAAAATAGCCATTTTTCATATCTCCACTCCAGTAGGTGGTGCTGCGCCGAAACACTGTATGATGCCTAAGGTCATGCTTGTGATGACACGTACCAAGTTTGGTCTGAATATGATAAAGCATTGCAGAGATACAGCTTCAAGAGTCGTTTTTGCATCATGCCTCAAATTCTTTGCTCTGGTATACGAAAACGGTTAGACATATCGACTTGAAATCCATAACTTTTTGTCGGCATGGTCTGAAAATGACACGGTTCAATTTTGGTGAAAATCGGACCAACGGTCTAGGAGGAGTTCGAAAAAGTACGTTTTTAAAGAAAAACAATATGGCGGACAGGAAGTTTAGCTGACTATAGCAAATTTAATATCTATGTTCTCAGCATGACCCAAGGAATCTACTGAGACCAGTTTCATTACAATCGGTTAATATAGTCAAAAGTTATTAGCATTTTTGTAAATTTTGTTATAACTTTTGACCACAAGGTGGTGCTGGTCCGAAACTTCTCAGGCTCCTTCAGGACATTGTGCTGATGACCCATACCGAGTTTCATAACGATACGCTAATGCGTTCGTAAAATACAGCATTTTAGCACAAAATTCAAAATGGCCGACAGCCAAAATGTCTGATATGGGAAAATTGGGTATCATTCGACTCAACATGATGCCCCGAATCCAACGAGTCCACATTTTTGATTTTTGGACAAACCCATCAGAAGTTATAAGCAAAAATATAAATTTTTCATATCTCCGCACCACTAGGTGGCACTGCGCCGAAACACTGCATGATGCCTCAGGTCATGCATGTGATGACATGTACCAAGTTTGGTCTGAATACGATAAAGCGTTGCGGAGATACAGCCTTATGTCTATTTTCGCAAGCACTACGTACAATTCGTTTGCGTGTTTTTCAAAAACGGTTTGAGGAATCAACTTGAATTCCATAACTTTTTGTCGGCATGGTCTGAAGATGATCTGGTTCAATTTTCGTGAAAATTGTGACGTTTTTCAGAAAATGCAAAATGGCGGAAAAATTTTCATGACGGAAAATGACGTCATATGGTGCAATCGATTCGTCTTGACCCAAGGAATCAGAGGAAAAGGGAATTTTGTTTCTAGCCCTTATGATTCAAAAGTTATTAACATAAACATAAGTGCAACTTTGTACAGCTGGTGGCGCTAGAGGGATTGAGTTAGAGACTCCAAATTTGCTATGGACAAAGGTCAGACTGTCCTCTAACTGTGTGCCAAATTTCACAACTTTCCCTCAAGCGGTTCTATGGGCTGCCATAGACTTAAAGAGCGGAAGAAGAAGCGGAAGAATAATAATAAGCGTACGGAACGCCAACAATAACAATAGGTGCCTAAGCACCTTCGGTGCTTGGCCCCTAATAATAAGCGTACGGAACGCCAACAATAACAATAGGTGCCTAAGCACCTTCGGTGCTTGGCCCCTAATAAAGATTTACGGTGCACAATTCACGTGTTCATCAAGCTGCATCTCTGACGGATCCGTGATCATGTCTCCCGCCGGCGGCCAAACATATAGTGTTAACTTACTGTATGTATTTCATGTTATCCTTTATTCATTAATTCTGTGTTATGAGTTTATTCCGTGCCCATTCACTGATAGTGTGAGGATGTATATGACGCCATGATTATGTAGTTGTGTGAACTTGAATGTATATACGTTTACAGTATATACATGGCATGAATGAAATTGGAGTATTTACATTACCAGCACATAATTCAAAACTGTTTTGTGCGAGTGTGAGACTTTATGCATGTGTACATAATTTGTATTCATCAGTGTTGAAATTAATTCAAGTAAAAACGGTGAAGAAGCATAGCGTGTGTAAGTTTATTCATTTAATATCATTATTTACAGTAGTATTACAATGTTGAACTCCATCATATCGCCAGGATGATAATCCTTCGATCTATAATGAACACGTTTTTTCGACGCAGATGCAGAAGTGAAGTCCCGTCTCTTCACCTGCACAAAACACACCCCGGCACGGAAGATAGCAGCGTCCTTTTTCTTGTTATTAAACCTCTGTACTCGATGTCCTGACAGGCTGAAGTTTGTGCAACCTCCACAAACACAATAATTTACCATGACGATGATAAATAGAATACAAAAACTACAAAAAACACACTAATTCATGACTGCTGTCACTGAATATCAACCTACTCTGCACTGAATCAACACAGAGCTCAGCGGTCGACTCCCTTGAGTGACGTAATATGACGCAACGCTGAAAAAAAAGCGTTTTTTACAGAGACCGTCACTTTATCTACTAAATTCATGCCCTTATGTCCTGCAAAACATGTTTAAACCCTGCAGTACCCTTTTATATGGTATTTTTGTACAAGGTTATATATTCATCTCGAAAAAAATGTTTAACCTGCAATATGCACTTTAATGACAAACAACGTGCGGTTAATGAAGGCCTTCTGAAGTGTGAAGTGATGCATTTGTGTAAGAAAAATATCCATATTTAACAAGTTATGAAGTAAAATATCTAGTGGTCTGGCCAAAGCTAGATATTTTACTTCATATACACCTAGGATGGCTTGGGTGAATAAAGCTTGGTGTCATTTTCAAGCACCAAACACAGACCTTAAGACTGTTCTGAAGTTCAGTGCTATCATTTGTAACTGATCAGACTTAACAGTTGTCATATACAGTGTTAAGTTGGGCAACCCTTTGCAGAATCTGTGAAAATGTGAATAATTTTAACAGAATAAGAGCGATCATACAAATTGCATGTTGTTTTTTATTTAGTACTGTCCTGAGTAAGATATTTTACATAAAAGATGTTTACATATAGTCCACAAGAAAATAAATAGCTGAATTTATGAAAAAACCCTGTTCAAAATTTTGGGAACCTTTGGTTCTTAATACTGTCGTTACCCGGATGTTTTTTTTTTTTTTTTTTTTTTTTTGGTGATGATTGTTCATGAGTCCCTTGTTTTTCCTTAACAGTTAAAACTGCCCAATATTCCCAGACCCCTGACTCTTAATGCGTCGGGTTTTCCTTCTGGAGCATCAGTGAATGTTTGAACCTTTTTTAATAGTTGAGTTTGAGTCCCTCAGTTGTCCTCAGTGTGAAAAGACGGATCTCAGAATCATTCAGTCACTGCTGGAAAGGGTTAAAATATGCAGAAGATGCTGAAAAACTGAAGAATTTGCAGGAGCTGGAGGATTTTTCTGAAGAACAGAGCTCAGTTTAACTGCTCAGAACAAACAAGAGACTCATGAACAACCATCACAAAACACACAAACAGTCGTGGATCATCAGTTAGTGACACAGTATTGAGAACTTGCAGTTGCAACTTTTTATCTCACAATTCTGAGAAAAGTCAGCCAAAAAAAAGCAATTGTGAGAAAAAAAACATTGCACAATGACATTGACATTGTAACTCCCAATTGCGAGAAAATGTCAGCAGTTTGTTTTTTTCTTATTCCATAGTGGAAACAAGCGTCCATGCGCACATACTGTAGCTCATATATAATGTGCAGATTGCAAACGGAAACCTCCAGGAGCACAGAAACTTGTCAACTGTCCTATAACTTAACAATAACAAAACAGTGTAGAAACTGAAAGTTATGGCATATATTTTTCTTTCTGCTTTTAAAGTAACTAAAACCTACAACTTCACTATTAGCAAAGAGATGCTACACTGGTAGGATTAATTCACACACACAGTTGCTCTCGCTGATGCATTCAAATACAGTGCTACTTTATCTGTATCTAAATGAAAAGAAAAGCAGAAATCTGTAAGAGATGTAACGATCCATAGACAAAATAACTGATGAAAACTAGCTATGTTGTAGCAATAGAATTGTTGGCAGCGTTCTGCTGCAGCTCTGCACAAGTTGACTCGAGTTCGAGTCTCGGTTCGAGGTTCATGCTTTTCAAGCCAACATCAAAGTTTGTAGTTGTATTATTAACATAATGGATTAAGTAGATGTGTTTTAAATAGCAAACAGAGTAGATACTTAAAGTATTATATCTATTGAATATCAATATTGTTTGCGATCTTAAAATGTAATATGTATTTTGTGTTTACACTGTTGTATGCTCCTCTGTTATAGGCTCTGAGGAAAAACTCTACACACAGACGCTCTACACACATAGACGGCTCAATGCTGCTAACTGGCAGAGCAGCTGGAAAACTAAAAGACAAGAAAAGAAGAACATTAATACGGACGACTGTATTATTTTTCTTCAAGGACCAGGTCAAGCAAAGACAGTGTTGAGCACTCAGAGCAAACACAGCAGTCAGACGCAGGATTACACACTGGACTTTAGAGTTCTTCAACATGTGATGTTGGACATTTACTGTTTCTAAAGCCAATAATTTATGTGGATGCCATTTATAGACCTGTTAGATTTTGTTTTATTTTTGAGATTAATAAAATTGTATGTTTTAACAATGTTATAGCTAAGCTTTTTCTTTCTTTCTTTTTTCTTTTTTGAATATTTAGGAGAACATTCTGTGAACAAAAATAAAACTTCCTGTTAAATAACTATAAGAATGTTAGGGGATGATGTTCTAATGTTATGACTAAACATTTATAGAAGGTCATCGCAAAACGTTTTTAGAGTGTTTTGTAGAGAATGTTATCTTACCTTTTTAGAAGAACATTCTAAGAACAAAAATAAAATTTCCCACTACAAACTTTATAAAAACATTGGGAAATAATGTTCTAACAATGTTATGACTAAACAGTTTTAGAATGTTTTAGAGAATGTTATCCTACCTTTAAGGAGAACATTCAGGGAACTAAAATAAAACTACCCGCTAAAAACATTATAAGAATGTTAGGGAATAATGTTCTAAGAATGTTATTGCTAAACATTTGTAGAATGTTTTTTAGAGAATGTTATCCTAACATTTAGAAGAACATTCTGGGAACTAAAATAAAACTACCCGCTGAAAACATTATAAGAACGTTAGGGAATAATGTTCTAAGAATGTTATCGCTAAACATTTGTAGAATGTTTTTTAGAGAATGTTATCCTAACATTTAGAAGAACATTCTGGGAACTAAAATAAAACTACCCGCTAAAAACATTATAAGAACAATACATGATAATGTTCTCAGAACATTTTTAGAACAAAAAATTTCTAGCTGGGTTTGTTGCTCACTGCCTTCAGCCAATTAGAGCTGCTGATGTCACGGTCATCGTCTGAATCCCCTCGCTCAGTCACTCAGGTGAAGTATAATGTCGCAATGTATAATTTATTTAATAAAACACTGAAAGCGCAATACATCGCTCAATCTTGGGGATTCTGACCAGTTCAATCAAGTGACATCGCAGCCTGACTGTGATGGCGATGACAAGCGGCTAATCTAATGGCCTACGCGATCCTGAAAGAACCGGAGAAAAGTGCTGCTATTGGGAGGTGAGTTGTAGTCTACCAGTTAAAGGATTAGTCCACTTTTAAATAAACTCTTCCTGATAATTTACTCACCCCCATGTCATCCAAGATGTCCATGTCTTTCTTCAGTCGAAAAGAAATTAAAGTTTTTGATGAAAACATTCCAGGATTATTCTCCATATAGTGGACTTCAATGGGCACCAAACAGTTGAAGGTCAAAATTAGTTTCACTGCAGCTTCAAATTGTTCTACACGATCCCAGATGAGAAATAAGGGTCTTATCTAGTGAAACCATCGCTCATTTTCTGAAAAAAATTGAAAATTATATAAGTTTTAACCATAAATGCTCATCTTGAACTAGCTCTCTTCTTCTTCTCTATTAGAAATCCGGTGGTGTAGACTCTGCTAAGCGTATTACTGCCCTCCACAGGTCAAAGTTTGAACTAATTGTTATATACTATTGAACTAGCATATTGCATATAAAAATTAGTTCAAACTTTGACCTGTTGAGGGCAGTAATACACTTAGCATTGTCTACACTGCCGGAATTCTAATAGAGAAGAAGAAGAGAAGCTAGTTCAAGATGAGCATTTATTGTTAAAACTTATATAATTTTCAATTTTTTTCAGAAAATGAGCGATGGTTTCACTAGATAAGACCCTTATTTCTCATCTGGGACAGTGTAGAACAATTTGAAGCTGCAGTGAACCTAATTTTGACCTTCAACTGTTTGGTGCCCATTGAAGTCCACTATATGGAAAAAATCCTGGAATGTTTTCATCAAAAACATGTCACGATCACCTGTGAGAGTGCCCTTTAGCCAGTAGAGGGCACTCCGTCCCGGACTGTCATTTCCACCTGCCTCATGGACTACATTCCCCATACACACTTCCCGGACTAATCACCACTCATCATTGCACCCAGCTGTTGTGTATTTGGTCATTAGTGTCTGTCTATTTATACCTGCTTTGTCTCTGCCTTTGTTATGGTGTCTTCACGAATGTTCCTGATTTCTCTGTTTTGGTTTTCTTTGTGTTTTTCTTGTTTTGTGTTCGGACTGTTACTGTGGATTTTGACCCTTGCCTGTTTCTGGATTTACGCTTTGGATTACCCCATTAAATTACTGCAAATGGATCTTGCCGTTTCGTTTCTGTGATTTTACGTGACAGAAGACACCATCACATTAAGGATCCAGCAGGATGGGAATCCAGATCACTCCCCCGGCTACTATAAAGGAGCGAATGGATCGCCTAGAAAATTTGATCACCCTTAAACAACGGGGGAATCAGGTGGGTGGATTGGCACAATTATTTTGGACCCTGGCGGTAGGGCTGGGTTACAATGATGCGGCTTTAATCGACCTTTTTAATGATTGTCTGGACAACTCATTACCTCTGTGGGAGATGGAGAGACTGGGAAACCTGGACTTTTGGGGGTTCGTCCACTATCTTGAATGTCGGAGTGAGGGGCCCGCACCGAGTCAACTAGAGCATGCTCCAGCCAGTGAATCCCTCCCTGAAGTCACAGAGGAGGTGGGCACTGAGCCTCTGCTTCACCCCGGTAAAGGGAGGAGGAGGAGAAGGAAGAAGGCTTCCTTCATCCCTCAAGGCCCGGAGGCCTCTCCAGCCATTGAGTCCGCTCCAGAGCCCGCTCCAGTCAGTGAGTCCACTCCAGAGCCTGCTCCAGTCAGTGAGTCCACTCCAGAGCCCGCTCCAGTCAGGGAGTCCACTCCAGAGCCCGCTCCAGTCAGTGAGTCCACTCCAGAGCCCGCTCCAGTCAGTGAGTCCACTCCAGAGCCCGCTCCAGCCCGTGAATCTGCTCCAGAGCCCGCTCCAGCCTGTGAGGTCGCTCCAGAGTCCACAGAGGAGGTGGGCACAGGTTCACCGCCTAACTCACGGAGAAGGAAGAGGAGGAGGAGAAAGGCTTCAGTCAGTTCTCAAGGCCTGGAGGTCTTCCCGGAGCCCGCTCCAGTCAGTGAGTCCACTCCAGAGCCCTCTCCAGCCAGTGAGTCCGCTCCAGAGCCCGCTTCAGTTAGTGAGTCCACTCCAGAGCCTGCTTCAGTTAGTGAGTCCACTTCAGAGCCTGCTCCAGTCAGTGAGTCCGCTCCAGTCAGTGAGTCCGCTCCAGTCAGTGAGTCCGCTCCAGCCAGAGAGTCCGCTCCAGCCAGTGGGTCTACTACAGAGCCCGCTCCAGTCAGTGAGTCCGCTCCAGTCAGTGAGTCTACTACAGAGCCCGCTCCAGCCAGTGAGTCCGCTCCAGCCAGTGAGTCCGCTCCAGTACGGCATGCTCTCCCTATCAGTCCGGTGATGGCCAAGAGGGCTGTCCTCACGTTCTATGTTTTGGCGGTCTTGCGTGCCTGGAGGATGCACTCAGAACAGCCTCAGCCTGAGCCCGCTGCCGTCCCAGAGCAGCCCCAGCCTGAGCCCGCTGCCGTCCCAGAGCAGCCCCAGCCTGAGCCCGCTGCCGTCCCAGAGCAGCCCCAGCCTGAGCCCGCTGCCGTCCCAGAGCAGCCCCAGCCTGAGCACGCTGCCGTCCCAGAGCAGCCCCAGCCTGAGCACGCTGCCGTCCCAGAGCAGCCCCAGCCTGAGCACGCTGCCGTCCCTGAGCAGCTCCAGTCTGAACACGTTGCCGTCCCAGAGCAGTTCCAGTCTGAGCCCGCTGCCGTCCCTGAGTCCTCCGCTCTCCCTGATACGGCCACGGAGACCATTATCGAGCTGTCCGCTCCCCTTGATACGGCCACGGAGGCCGTCACTGAGCTGGCCGCTCTCCCTGATACGTCCACGGAGGCCGTCACCGAGCTGCTCGTTCTCCCTGATACGGCCACGAAGCACCCTTGGCCAGCCCTGTCGCCGCCGTCCAAGCCTACTGCCCTGCCGCCGCCGTACAAGCCTACTGCCCTGCCGCCGCCCAAGCCTTCTGCCCTGCCGCCACCGCCCAGATCTTCTGTCCTGCCGCCATCATCCAAGCCGTCTGCCCTGCCGCCGTCGTCCAGGCTTCCTGCCCTGCTGCCACTGCCCCGGCCGTTGGAACCGCTGAAACCCGCCTGGTCAGTTCCTCCAGCGCCGCCCTGGCAACCAGCCAGGACTCCAGACCCCAGGGAACCCGCCTGGTCAGTTCCTCCAGTGCCGCCCTGGCATTCAGCCAGGACCCCGACCCTCTTAGAGCCCCCGTGGTCTGTTCCACCGGCTCCCCCCTGGCCTTCGGTTGGGGGCTCTGGTCCTGGCCCACCATCCCTCCCCCTGATCCTCCTCCGGTCCACCTCCCTCCTGAGTTTTGGGAGTTTTTTGTGTTTTTGTTTTGTTTGTCTGGTGGAGCGTCTGGTAGCCGCTCCTTTGAGGGGGGGTAATGTCACGATCACCTGTGAGAGTGCCCTTTAGCCAGTAGAGGGCACTCCGTCCCGGACTGTCATTTCCACCTGCCTCATGGACTACATTCCCCATACACACTTCCCGGACTAATCACCACTCATCATTGCACCCAGCTGTTGTGTATTTGGTCATTAGTGTCTGTCTATTTATACCTGCTTTGTCTCTGCCTTTGTTATGGTGTCTTCACGAATGTTCCTGATTTCTCTGTTTTGGTTTTCTTTGTGTTTTTCTTGTTTTGTGTTCGGACTGTTACTGTGGATTTTGACCCTTGCCTGTTTCTGGATTTACGCTTTGGATTACCCCATTAAATTACTGCAAATGGATCTTGCCGTTTCGTTTCTGTGATTTTACGTGACAAAACTTTAATTTCTTTTCGACTGAAGAAAGAAAGACATGGACATCTTGGATGACATGGGGGTGAGTAAATTATCAGGAAAAGTTTATTTAAAAGTGGACTAATCCTTTAACAAACTTTATTTTCTTTTCTTTAACAAACGAAGAGCGATATTTCGGCTTGATATCTCCTTTTTGAGTTTTTGTGTGGTGGTTTATGGCGCATGTTTGTATGCAGCACCAAAACATTCATATGATTGGTCAAATCGACCCGTATTCTGTACAATATTAATTCATAAAGTGTTTTATGCTTGACTATGTACCGAAAACAACATCGACATGCCATTCTGATACAGTTCCCTGCTGCTAATCCTCATTTGCTGTTCAAAAATAGTATGTAGGATGTAGGATTTAGACAGACTATTGTAAACATGAATAAAGAGTTGAACACGCTGTCTTATATCTTTGGTATATTCTGTCAACAGATGCTGTTCTTCACGAGTCTCTGCGGTCATCATTGTGCCATCAGACACAATGAGAAGCTCATCAGAAAATGGAATATAATGTGTAATTTGTATTTGTGTATAGAGGGTCACCATGGTCCAATATTTTTTTTTCTTTAATGAAAAACATGGTAAGTTTTGCTGAATCTAAGTTTAAATAAAAACTATTGGATTTGTCAATGAAATATGTCTCTTCATTAGTGATGTTCTTACATTTTATTTATTTTAATGGCCTTGAAAACAAATGCATTCAACTTTGGGAAAATGTGTTAAACTGTATTTAAATAGTAGCACAACTGTATTGTGTGAGATTATGTCATTCAAAGTACAGTAGTCAACATTTGAAGTGGATCAAAAAAGTTAGGACAACTTTGATTAAAGGTTTTGATCCGCTTCAAATGTTGACTATATTATACAAAGTATAAGTAATAACAAAGTGTATTGTTATTGACTGCAAAGTGTGTAATGTTTAATATTTGGAATAAGCCAAAGGTACTGAGCATACAGTATATACTATTACCTGTAAAATAATATATTCAGTGTATATTGCTTGTGTTTTCTGAAGACACTCGTAATTATTTTGTAATGTACTTAAATCACAAATAAAGTGTACTTATAACACAAAGTGTACTCATAACAGAAATAAAGTATACTTATAACACAAATAAAAGTATACTTATAATACAACATATAACAAAAAAATATACTTTTAACACAAATAAAGTATACTTATAACACAAATTAAGTACACTTTAATATCACTAATCAAGCATGTAATTAGTCCCTACACAGACATATACTTAAAGTGTACTAAGTATACTTGAAGTTGTTCCAATTTAGCACACATAAGTATACTAAATATACTTAAAGTTGTATTTTAATACTACTTAATTTAACTACTTAAATATACTTAGTACAAAATTAGTTGTTTCAAAATAGCACACTTTAAATGAACTAATCATTAACACACTTGAAATATACTAATAATTAGTCTTGCTGCAAGTATACTTAGTATACTTTTTTTTCACTAGGGTAGAAAGTCGCCAGATCATGTCAGTGACAGGCCACCGATGCGAGGCAAGTTTGCGGTCATATTGGGCCCCATCTTTGTCAGAGAGGAGGGCATGGAGTGACATACTGACATCTAGAACCTCAACAAGCAAAGCGAAACATAATTTCACCTCCAAGCCTAAACCTGAAATAACCCTATACCCTTTTCCATGTCTAACTTCACGATAAATGGAAATGTGGAGTTTAACATCAATTAGTATAATGATGAGTAAAACAATCCCCTATCGAAATTTCCAACTGTTTGATTTTTTTTGTTTTCATTTAATTTAATGCATTTCAATAAATGTAATGTGTCTTTATATAGTAATCTGTGGTTAGAGACGTCGGTTTTATTTCACACTCTACATAATTCATTTAAATAAATTACATGATTAGTTCAAATAAAGATTGCCTTGTCACTGTCAGTGTTTCCTGTCATTCATAAATAATTTTAATAAATCCATTAAAGAATCATTAAGTTAGCCTATGTTAGCTATATATGCTTAAGCAACAAGGGGGCTGTAGACTTAAAGAAGAGATGCACACAGGTAACTCGCGCACGCATCTCTCTCTCTCTCTCTCTCTGATCCTTCTCTTTCAGTTTTCTGTCTCTCTCTTTCAATAATGAATTTAAATAAATGTGATAATTCATTCAAATAAAAGCAATCCGATGGCTCTACTTTATTTAAAGCGGACGGAGTACTAGAACTAACGAGCCGTAACTTAAAGCTGCAGTCCGCAACTTTTTTTGTGTCAAAAATTTACAAAAAGTATATAATGAGAATATGCAACATGAATCCATTTTCCAAACCGTGTTTTTGTCTTACCCTGAATCATTATGGTACACTTATAATAAGTGTTTATATTCAGACTATTTCAGGCCGGACTGGTAGGACTCGCCGCAGAGTATCACAGTAACTGCGTGACTCGCCATAGACATACACGGAGAAAAGTAGCTCCGGCTACAATGTTCCTCCGCAAGATGCGTGCAGTTCTGTTTATTAACCACTAGAGGGCCAAAAATCGCAGACAGCAGCTTTAAGAAAATAACCGTCATTTTTACCCGTCTGTTAAAAATTACACTGTAAACATCAGTTACAGCTTTAACTTGTTTTAAACTTGGCAAATAACTAAGGTCTAAGCGGGATAATCCACGGCTAGCCATGCATTCCCTAGTGAAAAAAAAGTATACTAAGTATACTTGCAGCAAGACTAATCATTAGTATATTTCAAGTGTGTTAATGATTAGTTCATTTAAAGTGTGCTATTTTGAAACAACTAATTTTGTACTAAGTATATTTAAGTTGAAATTAAGTAGTATTAAAATACAACTTTAAGTATATTTAGTATACTTATGTGTGCTAAATTGGAACAACTTCAAGTATACTTAGTACACTTTAAGTATATGTCTGCATAGGGACTAATTACATGCTTGATTAGTGATATTAAAGTGTACTTAATTTGTGTTATAAGTATACTTTATTTGTGTTAAAATATATATTTTTGTTATAATATACGTTGTATTATAAGTATACTTTATTTCTGTTATAAGTATACTTTTATTTGTGTTATAAGTATACTTTATTTCTGTTATGAGTACACTTTGTGTTATAAGTACACTTTATTTGTGATTTAAGTACATTGCAAAATAATTACGAGTGTCTTCAGAAAACACAAGCAATATACACTGAATATATTATTTTACAGGTAATAGTAGGCTATATACTGTATGCTCAGTACCTTTGACTTATTCCAAATATTAAACATTACACACTTTGCAGTCAATAACAATACACTTTGTTATTACTTATACTTTGTATAATATAGTCAACATTTGAAGCGGATCAAAACCTTTAATCAAAGTTGTCCTAACTTTTCTGATCCACTTCAAATGTTGACTACTGTACTTTGAATTACATAATCTCACACAATACAGTTGTGCTACTATTTAAATACAGTTTAACACATTTTCCCAAAGTTGAATGCATTTGTTTTCAAGGCCATTAAAATAAATAAAATGTAAGAACATCACTAATGAAGAGACATATTTCATTGACAAATCCAATAGTTTTTATTTAAACTTAGATTCAGCAAAACTTACCATGTTTTTCATTAAAGAAAAAAATATATATATTGGACCAATGGTGACCCTCTATACACAAATACAAATTACACATTATATTTCATTTTCTGATGAGCTTCTCACTGTGTCTGATGGCACAATGATGACCGCAGAGACTCGTGAAGAACAGCATCTGTTGACAGAATATACCAAAGATATAAGACAGCATGTTCAACTCTTTATTCACGTTTACAATAGTCTGTCTGAATCCTATATTGAACCAATACTATTTTTGAACAGTAAATGAGGATTAGCAGCAGGGAACTGTATCAGAATGGCATGTCGATATTGTTTTCGGTACATAGTCAAGCATAAAACACTTTATGAATTAATATCGTACAGAATACGGACCGATTTGACCAATCATATGAATGTTTTGGTGCTGCATACAAACATGTGCCATAAACCACCACACAAAAACTCAAAAAGGAGATTTCAAGCCGAAATATCGCTCTCCGTTTCTTAAAGAAAATAAAATAAAGTTTGTTAACTGGTAGACTACAACTCACCTCCCAATAGCAGCACTTTTCTCCGGTTCTTTCAGGATCGCGTAGGCCATTAGATTAGCCGGTTGTCGTCGCCATCACGGTCAGGCTGCGATGTCACTTGATTGAACTGGTCAGAATCCCCAAGATTGAGCGATGTATTGCGCTTTCAGTGTTTTATTAAATAAATTATACATTGCGACATTATACTTCACCTGAGTCACTGAGCGAGGGGATTCAGCAGCTCTGATTGGCTGAAGGCAGTGAGCAACAAAATCTGATTGGTCACAGACCGAGTTGAAGAGACATTTGAATTCCGATAAGTTTAACCACTCAACATATTTTTTCGCATTACTTGTGCTGCTGGTGTGTTGTTTAATATAGATTTGTGTGTACGATTGTAAAATGATTCTGCCAGTGTAAACTTAATAAACATTTACACATATTTGGAAATTGTATAGGCTACACTGCATATACTAAATGGGCTTGTAATGCATTCATACTGAAATAAACAGCACAAGTAATATAATGAATTTCAAGGATGAAGAAGTAAACTTAAAAATATACTCAAGTTTAACATTAGATACAACTTCAGGATATTAAATAATGTATTTTTTTAAATATACTTTCAGTGCATTGTTACAATGATCATTTTCAGCACACTGTTAAAATATACCTCAAATATATTTTTATAAAGTGCAAATAAATACACTTTTAAAAAATAAACTGAACTTACACTTCAAGTATATTTTTCTAAAATATATTTTTTAGAAAATATACTAAAGTACAATTATTTTAAAGTGTGTTAAAAGTTGCATTGTGAAAATATGATACTAATATACTTTTTATATATTTAATGATAGTACATTTTTTGTTAGTATATTTGCAGTGTACTATAGAAAAAGGGAATATATTTAAAATACAATAAAGTATACTTTTTTTTCACTAGGGTTAAAGGATTTTAATGCACGACGTAGAGGCGAAGAACCACCCAACGCGAAGCGTATATTCTTGAAAACATAACAGATTTGACAAAAGCTTGAGCTGACAGTAGAGTAGTTTGAGATAGGACACATATGCAAATTTAATACACAAACAATATCTATAAAACTTAACCTCGCTTTTAAAGGGTGAAATTTAAATATTATTACTGAGTTAGCACTCCGAGAACTGTGTTACAATTCCGAGCATTACTATCCTGTCTGCCTGTCTGTTACGGATCCTGCCTGTTACCTGTTTACGATTCTCTGCCGCCTGCCTTTGGACTGTTTATTGTTATCTGGACTGTGAACGATATCTGCCTGCCCTGATCTACTGCCTGTATCCTGACCACAATTCTGCCTGTCCCTTGCTGTTCCTGTTTGTTCCTGTTTTGACCTTGCCTGTACGACCACGCTCACTTTTAATAAAAGCTTGCAATTGGATCCCTGCCTGAGTCCAGCTTCATTACAGTGGCATTTAGTTTTCAAACACATTTAATATAAATACGAATGCACAAAAATAGTCTGTAATGTGGCCTTATTAGCATTTAATACAAGTATACATTAAAAATGAAATAAAATAAGATATTAACCTACATTTCTGACAATATACCACGGTTAAAGTTAGTGTTAACACAGTAAATCCATGATAAATGTTGGTGAATTGTTGGTTGAACAGTATTCTAACTGGATTGGCTCAATCAATGTTTCTCCTGATTTGCACGTTAGTGTTGTTAAGTCAGCGCTGTTTCAACTGGCTTTAAACTGAATTAAATCACAGAGAGATTTGCAGCTTGTACCTGAGACCTCTACGCCGAACTTGAGCACTTCTCACTGGCTGTTTAGTGGTCTCGAGACACTCAGCAAATAAACACATTTGTGAGCTTGTGAGTCGCGCAGTGCGCACGAGTAGCGCTGTTTCGTTCCGCTTTTGGCACGTTAATATTTCCCTTGCCTAAAATCTAGTACTGCTGCCTTGTGTTGACATTGTGAAACTGCACGATTTGTAAATTGTGCATGGCGGGCCACACATAATATATTTTAATAGACAAGCTGCGGGCCACTTAAAATTCATCCCCGGGCTGTAGTTTGGACACCCCTGTCATAGACTATTATGCCCCCTTGGACCAAGATACTGCATGCCAAATTTCAAGTCGATCGGACTAACGGTTGAATAGTTACATCTGTTTTCATGTTTTTTTCAAGTTACAGTGCCACCTAGTGTCCAGTTGTTGCAGTTTTTTTTTTTTACTGTGGCCAAAGAATGAGCCTATACACGTGTACCGAGTTTGGTAAAGATAACTCATTTCCTTCTTGAGTTATAGCCATTTTAGTAAAAGTGGCTCAGCCCACATTGAACATTTTGGCGCCCATTAGCCGCCGTGAATCAAAATTTCTACTCTTTTTTTTGATAATTATTGATATTCAGACTCCAGAGAACATTTCTGCCCTGGTTTGGTTCCGATTGGGCAAAAAACCCAAAAAATTTGCATACCGGAAATGAAATCGTTTTGTTCGTCTTGACCCAAGAATAACAATGATTCTATGAGTCTATGTCAAACGGTCTATGAGTTATGAGCGATTTTGAAATTTTGATTGCTGTAGTGCCTAGTGCCTATCTAGTGCACCTATTGTCATGATCATGAGTTGGAGTGCCCTGTTTAGCCACCAGAGGGCACTCCAACATGGACATTGTTCACCTTAGACTACAATACCCATAACTCACCTCCTGGACTCATTATCCCATGTCATTGCACTCAGCTGTTTTGTGTTTGTTCATTAGTGTCTGTCCATTTATACTCGGTTGTTTCTGTCCTTGGTTGTGGTTTGTTGTATTGTTACGTGCACTTTTTGTATCTCTGGCTTTTTGTTTTGTGGACTGTTTTCTGTGGAGTTTGACCTTTGCCTGCCTGATTACAACTTTGGATTTCCCAATAAATGCTGCACTTGGATCCTAACATCTTGTCTGTGTGCATTCCGTGACAGAACAAACCACCAATGCAAGGATCCAGCAGCAGGAGAGTCCGGCCACCGTCCAGCACATGGGGAAGTGGGAGCAGTCCCCAAGATTTGGCTGAGCTTCGGCAGAGGGATATGGAGGTGCGGAAATTCACCCAACGATTTTGGTCGCGGGCGGAGAAATTTAATCTCCCTGATTTGGTCCTCAGGGACATATTTAATCTATGTCTTGATGAACCCCTGCCGCAATAGGAGATGGAGTTTGTGGGAGATCTAAGTTTCTGGAATTTCTCTAAGTACCTGCATCTGCGTAAGATTGGGCAGGTTCGATTACCTCCAGCACCCCCTCCAGTCCATCAGTCCGCTCCAGAGCCCGCTCCAGCCCATCAGTCTGCTCAAATCTGTGGTTCCGCTCCAGCCCGCGAGTTCGCTCTCGAATCCACAGAGGAGGTGGGCGCTGAGTCTCTGCTTCCCACACGTAAAAAGAGGAAGAGGATGAGGAAGGCTTCCATCCCTCAAGATCTGGAAGCCCCCCCAGAATCCGCTCCAGCCAGTGAGTCCGCCCCAGCTAGTGAGTCCGCCCCAGCTAGTGAGTCCGCTCCAGCCAGTGAGTCCGCTCCAGCCAGTGAGTCCGCTCCAGCCAGTGAGTCCGCTCCAGCCAGTGAGCCCGCTCCAGCCAGTGAGTCCGCTCTAGCCCCGCATGCTCTCCCTGTCAGTCCTGTGATGGCCAAGAGGGCTGTCTTTACTTTTTATGTTTTGGCGGTCTTGCATGCCTGGAGGAGGCACTCAGGTGTTTTTGACCCTGGACCAGTCTGCCAGCCTGAGCCCGCTGCCATCTCAGAGCAGCCCGCTCTCCCTGAGCCGGCCACGGAGGCCGTCACCGAGCTGTCTGCTCTCCCTGATACGGCCACAGAGGCCGTCACTGAGCTGTCTGCTCTCCCTGATACGGCCACGGAGGCCGTCACCGAGCTGCCCGCTCTCCCTGATACGGCCACGGAGGCCGTCACCGAGCTGCCCGCTCTCCCTGATATGGCCACGGAGCACCCTTGGCCAGCCCTGCTGTGGCCGCCCAGGTCGTCTGCCCTGCTGCTGCCGCCGCCCAGGTGTCTGGCCCTGCCGCCGTCACCCAGGACGTCTGTCCTGCCGCCGCCATCCAAGCCTTCTGTCCTGCCGCCGTCGCCCAGGCTTTCTGCCCTGCTGCCACTGCCCCGGCCATCTGAACCGCTGAAACCCGCCTGGTCAGTTCCTCCAGTGCCGCCCTGGCATTCAGCCAGGACTCCAGACCTGCTGGAACCCGCCTGGTCTGTTCCTCCAGCGCCGCCCTGGCAATCAGCCAGGACTCCAGACCTGCTGGAACCCGCCTGGTCAGTTCCTCCAGCTCTGCCCTGGCATTCAGCCAGGACCCTGACCTTCTTAGAGCCCCTGTGGTCTGTTCCTCCGGCTCCTCCCTGGCCTTCAGTCAGGGGCTCTGGTCCTGGCCCACCGTCCCTCCCCCTGGTCCTCCTCCAGTCCACCTCCCTCCTGAGAGTTGTGTTGTTGTTGTCTCATGGAGCGTCTGGTAGCCGCTCCATAAGGAGGGGGTACTGTCATGATCATGAGTTGGAGTGCCCTGTTTAGCCACCAGAGGGCACTCCAACATGGACATTGTTCACCTTAGACTACATTACCCATGTTTGTTCATTACTCGGTTGTTTCTGTCCTTGGTTGTGGTTTGTTGTATTGTTACGTGCACTTTTTGTATCTCTGGCTTTTTGTTTTGTGGACTGTTTTCTGTGGAGTTTGACCTTTGCCTGCCTGATTACGACTTTGGATTTCCCAATAAATGCTGCGCTTGGATCCTAACATCTTGTCTGTGTGCATTCCGTGACACCTATTGGCAGATTGGGATCATACTCCGTCAACCTCTCCCCAAATTGAGACCTGTCATCTGGCCAAGATTCAAGTCTCTAGGCCCTACGGTTTGGTCTGCACGATTCGTTTTACGGTGGAAGAATAATAATAAAAATCCTTACAATTACAATAAGGTTTCAGCACTACGTCCTTGAACCCCTAATAATTAGTAGGCTAATTCCTTCCGAAGGATTTGATAATACATCAGTCATTACTAGTGGGTTACCATGACCTTTACTTTAGAATTAATTATATTATGCATCATTCACGTTAATTATGCACCTGTAGAAGTTCTTAGTAGTTCTCTGGGAGGTATGAAAAAACAGTATACAGATTAGCTAATAGTGAACTACCACATTCAACTAAGAACTATTACTTACTAATTCATTAATCAGAGTTTCTAGTTAGTTAATAGTACTAGAATGTTAATAATGTATTACTCATTTGTTCCTGTGTAGTTATTCATTAATGAAGGATCAGTATTCTAAAGTGTTACCAACGTGTGAATAGGCTATTTTTCCAAATGTGCGCACTTTTGGACTTAAGGGGTTTGTTTGATGTGTAGTGATCCACTGTGATCAAAGTTAAATGGGAGCAAACGCGACTGAACATATTTGTGCCTCGTTATTCTATTCAAAATATCAGTAAATATATGTTTTTCCCTAGTAAAACGGTTTAATTAAGGGTTTATTTCTACTTGATCTTACTCATAAATCGCTTTTATTGGTGTAACCTTTTTTTTTTTTTTTTCAAATTAGTCAGATTAAATAGCTAAATAACTGAATAAAACTAGCTAATGTAGAAAAATACTTTTACAATGTATAAGAAAATAGACCGATTGCCATTCCGATTATTTGTGCACAAATAACCCCTAAGCGTTCGGTTAAAATAGGCCTAACATTCGACTGAGTGGCCTAGAGAAGCGATCATGTGTCAGAAGTGAAAGTGAAAGAACGATCTTTTGCATTTTGGGGCGTTAAAAGTGCTGACGCACCGACTCTTTGTGTAAAGCTGAGGCGAGTAAACGTTCAAAAGCGGTAATCCGAAAGAGCTTTACCCAAGGCTGGTTGTAAGAGCCATAACTTTAGATTTCATACAGTGTGCAGGTGAAAGATGCTACACACATCGACAAAGACGCCGACTGGAGGATTCTCTTTTGAGAACACACGCAGGTGAGAAATCTGTAACAACATGATCAAGACGTAAACAATAAATAATATGATAAAGACATAAAATTAAATTTACAATGATTGCTAAACGCTAATATGTATACTGTGATGTGTTGAATTATGGCTTCGTTAAGGTCTTTTGACACATGAATGAGTAAACATGGCCTAGGCCTACTCCTAAACATGCAAACGTAATAGTAACAAAAAGTACCTCAATAATCCCATATATTTTAATTGTATTGTATTGTATTGTATTTTGTTTCATTCATAGAAATGCTGTTCTGGAAGTAAACTTATCAGAGAAGGGTTACAGTGCTCCAAACGCCAGGAAGACTGGCACCACCATTGCTGGCTTGATATTCAAAGTCAGTTTTGACACCTCAAAGCACGATTTGTGTAGTTAATTACTGATTAAGTATTTATAATTTAAGTCTTTATTGTAATTCAAGTAATTGCAAATAAATACAGCTATATATAGCATAATTAATATAATGATATATAATATTTAATAATAAACCAAAAATAAATGAATTTTATTTGAGGATGGAGTGATTTTAGGTGCAGACACCAGAGCCACGGATGATATGGTTGTAGCTGATAAAAACTGCATGAAAATCCACTACATAGCTCCCAAAATCTAGTAAGTAAATCTTTTGGTTGCTCATCATCATAGTTCAAGTCTCTGTCTAAACTAAATTTTATTGTGCCTGTTTTTATTTTTATTTTTTTCTTACCATAATAGCTGCTGTGGTGCAGGTGTTGCAGCTGATGCTGAGGTCACTACTCAGATGATGTCATCAAATGTGGAACTGCATTCGCTGAGCACAGGACGACCTCCTCTTGTGGCCATGGTGACCCGACAGCTCAAACAGATGCTGTTTAGGTGAAAGAGTGTCATAATGTTGTTCAATTTGATTTAAGTGATCATGCCAAAATTATAGATATGTCAGTACATCATTCTGTATTTAAGATATTGATAGTTAACTGACAATATTAGTTTATCTTAAAGGACTATTTAAGGACTATTTATCTTATCTATTTAGACTAGGATTAGGACTGATTGTTTCCCATTTTTTTGTAGGTATCAGGGGCACATTGGTTCTTCTCTAATTGTGGGAGGTGTGGATATTAACGGCCCACAACTCTATAGCGTCTACCCTCATGGTTCCTATGATAAGCTTCCTTTCCTTACCATGGGTACTTTACTCCCTTTCTTTGAATGAACACAATCAGAATGCTGTGGCCTCATTTATAAAATGTTGCGTAGAAACCGTCCAACATTTGATCTTGCAATCATTTCTCAAATGTGCATATGTGTGATTCAGAGAACAAACTTACACAATGCCTACAACAAGAAAAAAAATGTGCGTACGCCTCTCTTTCAGAAGTGAAATTTATCTGCAAATGATCTTGAAATTGTGAGCAGCTGAATGGTTTCTGATCTCCACTTTGTAAACGCCACCTAATTAATGTCATTACCATTATCAAATCTGTACATACGCATGTTTTATAAACGAGGCCCCTGATCTTTGCAATTTATATATTTTTTTTTTCTACCTGCACTTGTTTATCAAAACTATATATTTCAGGGTCTGGAGCAGCTGCTGCCATTTCTGTATTTGAAGATCGATACAAGCCAAACATGGAGGTTAGACAACAGTTTTTAGACATTCTTATTGATATTTTCCAACAAGGTATTGTATATTTGCTGTTATTGTAGATGCATTTGTTTTAACTAGGGGTCTAGGGACACCTGAGGGCCCATTAAAGGGGTACTTTACCTAAAAACTTGCTTGACATCAGAGAATAAACCTCAGTGGTTCATACAGAAGTGCAAACATGCTGGCATGGCACACAAGAATGAACCTCAATGGATCTCGCATGTCAAGCAAGTATACTTGAGCTTCCGTTTACCAAATTTGAGTGTTCAATGTAACATTCACTGACAAAAGAAGACAAAGGTAAAATAATAACTTGGAATAAACAAAGTGGAAATAAACTACAATCCAGTGAAAAATTGTAAATAACAGAACAGTACAATATAAAACTATTGATTCACGGCATACGGTGCTCAGTGTAATGAATACACCCCCTTTGAAAAGTAACATTTTAAACAATATCTCAATGAACACAAAAACAATTTCCAAAATGTTGACAAGGCTAATTTTATACAACATCTGTTTAACTTATAACTTGAAATTAAGGTTAATAATATAACTTGGAGAACAAAATTTTCGGTTTTACTCAAATTAGTGTGATGCAAAAATGAGTACACCCCACTGAAAATCTCTGGAGCAAAGCTAAATTTTAGACTACAAATGTATAATTTAACAAAAATTCAACCACAGGTGAGTCTAATTATTCATTACACAGGTGTCCAGCAGACTGTTGACTATAAAAGGGTGTTAAAACCCCTTCCCATTTCATGCTGTCAGCAATGGCACCACATGGAAGAGAAATGTCACAAGACCTGAGAAAGAAAATAATTTATTTACACCAGAAAGGTGAAGGCTACAAGAAGATCAGTAAAGCTTTACTTATCAGTCAGAATACTGTAGCAAAAGTGGTACAACAATTTAAAAAAGATGGAACTACAACCATCTCACAGAGATGTTCTGGGGTCTCATTTATAAAACTGTGCGTAGGATCCCTACTAAAATTGTACGTACGCGCAAAAGCTAGATTCTGCGTACGCACAAAAAAAATCAGATTTATAAAACCATGCGTACGCCAGAACCTGCGCACAAATCCCTTTATAAATCCCACTCAGCGGAAAATTGTGCGTACGTGCATCTCCACCCTGTCTCCTCCCCGAAATCACCATATATGGAGCTTACGACGCCTAGTTTTACTATGCATAACCTCATCTGCATATCATTTCCATACATATTCCCATCCACGTGACACCACGGTTAACACCGTCAAAGGTACAAGACATTGGAAAATATTAGATATGGACTATAAATGCAATTTGTGCCACACATTATATTGATAAAGATCATCCAATATCCTCTTTATGTTTTAGAATAAATATATCAAAATATCCATAAAAACAAAATTGTATAAAATACTTCAGATAAAGGTTTTAGAATAGAGTTGATTCATTCATTTCCACTGGCCAGATAGTATTTTAATAGTTTTAAACAATTCAAATCAAATTTATGCAGTTTTGCTGATAAGGTGAACATATCTTTTAGGATGTTTATAGGCTATTTTTAGTGGAAACAGATCGGACTACTTATTTATTGCAGTGTAAATACAATTGTCTGACTCGGCGCGTCACTGACAAGGTATTTTAAAAAGAAAACATGCAAATCTTACCGTTTTCCTCAAATTATATCCTTCAAATGGTAATTGTTTGAAGATCCTTCACATGACATCAACACCTCCTGCAGCTGTGGTTGTACAGTAAGATATTATTGGACCTATTCAAACTGGACAACGGACCGTTCGACCACCGAATCCAGCAGTGTCTTCCATAATATCGAAGTTAAGTGTGCATCACTGATCGTCATTCTCGAAAAAATATTTTGTCATAACATCTGCAGTTTAGTTTAAAGAGGAATTATTGTGCTCCCAGTGCTCCTCGCTTTCATTAAAGCAGCGTGTTACTGGAAAAGTGATCGAAAGTAGCACATCTACTATCTCAATTCATATCACTTTTGTCTCCAGAATGTGCGTACGCACGGCTCAAAGTTTGCTTAAAGGTGCGCACATTCTCCCGTCAAGTTTGTTTTTATAGATCACAACCTTTGCGTGGGAACTGGCGTACACACGTTTTTAGCCCCGTTTTATGCGTACGCACGCTTTATAAATGAGACCCCAGGTCATCCACAGAAGTTAACACCTCAACAGGAGCGTCTTCTGATGAGAAAGGTTGAAGAAAATCGGCATGCAAGTTCATGTGGGGTCGGAGAGCTGCATTTCATTTATGGCATCATGAATTCACAGATGTACTGCTCTATACTGAAAGAGAAGATGCCACCATCACTCTGTGCCCTTGGTTGTTGTGCACTTTTCCAACATGACAATGATCCTAAACACACATCTAAGGCCACTGTTGGATTTCTGAAGAAGAACAGTGTGAAAGTGATTCAGTGGCTCCTGATCTGAACCCAATCAAACACCTATGAGAAAAATTCTGAAGAGACAAGTTAAGCATCACTCTCCATCCAGCATCCAGTCTCTAAAAGGAGGTCATTCTTAAAGAATGGAAAAAGATAGATGTTGCAAAATGTCGCCAACTTGTTCATTCCATCCCTAGACTTGGTGCTGTCATTAAAAATCATGTAGGCAATACAAAGTACTGGATGTAGTAATTATTGTTGTGGGGTGTACTCATTTTTTCATTACCCTAATTTGAGTAAAACTGAAAAATGTGTAATCTAAGTCATATTATTAACCTTACTTTCATGGGGGGGTGTACTCATTTACGCTGAGCACTGTATGTATAATCAACATATTGTAAAATAAATCAAAATATTTTTATTTTTATCCAACTATTGCATCCTGTTTCATTACAATTTTTGAGGAATTTTGTTCTCCTTCTCTATTACAATCTGCAAAAAATTCATTTGTTTTTATTCTTTGCTTCTTACTCTCAATGTGATCTTTTTTGTTGAAACTCGTTCCCCAAACACACATTCATTCTTGACAAACCCACACCTACATAAACTGTTGGGAATGAAAAGCTGGAGGAAGGAAAGCAGCTGGTGAGAGATGCTATCACTGCAGGCATCTTCTGTGATCTGGGTTCCGGCAGCAATGTAGACCTATGTGTGATCACAGAGAAAGCTGTGGATTATCTAAGAGGATATGACCAGCCTGTTCAGAAAGGATTGAGGTAAGATATATAGATGAGTGTAATGTGGTATATTGCAGTAACATTATCTAATTATTCATAATTTTAAAATTAGAATTTTTAAATATACACATTGTCCTGGAGGATTCCAGAAAGCAGGGTTACCCCGAACTTTCGGTTGATTACCTTTCTTACAGTTATCGGTTCACACTGGAAATTCCAAAAAGTAAAAGTGAACTATTGATTTTATTTTATTTATTTAACTTGATTTTACTTTACTTATTTAACCAAAAAACTAAGTGTGGGGAAGTGTGAGTTACAGGTACCCTAAACCAGTGGTTCTCAAACCTGTCCTGGGGACCCCCCACCACTGCACATTTTGCATGTCACCCTCATCTAACACACCTGATTTAAGTCATCGGCTAATTAGTAGAAACTGCAAGAGTTGAATAGGGTGTGTCTGATGAGGGAGACATACAAAATGTGCAGCGGTAAGGGGTCCCCAGGACAGGTTTGAGAACCACTGCCCTAAACGTTTTTGGAAACCAAATGTTAAAACCATCTATTTACAATACCATGTAAACTTATGCATAACCTGCTTTCTGCCATATACCCCTAATCAACTTTCTTCCTGATCAACTCTCTTTTAATAATCTTCTGAGTTTACAACTGTACATGTTTATTCATAAAATAACTTAAGATTCAAAATAATTTTCTCTCTTTCTTCTAATGCACCAGGGAGGGAACGTACAGATACAAGCCAGGCACTACTGCTGTGCTCACAAAAACAGTGATTCCATTAACACTGGATGTTGTGGATGAATCTGTCCAAATGATGGACACTGAATAAGGATATATTTGCATTTCTTTTCATTCTTTCCTTCTTTTATAGGACCCTGTATTCAGTCATTTGCATTTTAACTGCTCAAATCTGTTTTGCAAAAATGTAAAATTTTGAAAAGTGTGTTTCTGTCCTTATTCCATCAGATATACCTTATCCCATCAGATATAAAATTAATAAAATTTAAGATTAAAAAATTGAAAGTGTAATTTTTGTCATGTCAGAGTGTTTTGTGTTTTTTCCTGAACCATCAAGTTAAAATGAATAATTTGTTAGATGCAAAGGCAGTATTAATCATAAATAGATTTATAAAAGCTTTATAACCAGATATTTCAACATGATGAGAAATATTTTCACAAACTGATTACTACCACATTGTTCAAAGCAAAGTGAGCATGAGAATTATTCTTGATCACAATTGTTACTGGTGGGAAACTACAAATCAGTCAGTTAAAAATGTATCAGTTGCTGAATAAGACCCAATCTAACCTTTTATGGTGTATCATCATTTATAAATGATACAGAGAAAATGTATCAATGTATCAAATGTACCCCCCTCCATGAGTCATGTGCTTGACATTTTTGGCAACATTGAAGTAAAGGAGACATGAGCACATGTTAAGTCACATGCTGTCAAGGCTCCATTGTGAGTTCATTTTAGACTAGAAAATACATATAAATTCAAATAAAAAATATCATTGTACATCCAAATGTGTTTTCTAAAGTTTTGGGTCATTTTTAATGCACATATTATAAAATCAATAACTCAAAGACCAAAAAAATCTGTGCATTATGTATAGATGACAGTCCTTTTAGGGGATACATATTTTCTGTGTAGCTGCATTATTGTTCATTACTGGCACACAGTATAATAGGAAAGATGCCACTGCCTATTGGCCTCATTACACTGACAAGCAGGGATGCTCCAAAAATGATGACTAAACAGGACAAAATCGAGTTGTGGAAAATGTCTGGAAGTGTGGGCTACACTGAAAAAGAAGAGTCTTGTTGATTTTCACTTGTACTACAGTCATTGATTTGGAATTCCAAGAAAGAAACAATGTTAAAGATTTTTTAAATGTTTTTTGAAATACTAAGACATGGTTTCACTACTTTCCAGGCAGCAAAGTTGCATCTAAATTGTTTTCAAGTTTCTGACATTTTCAAATGTGAGCTCCAAATGAAATATAGTAGCACAAAATGAAATGGAAAGTTAATAAAGCTTTTTAATGTTTTTTGAAACACTACTTTTCAGATAGTGAAAATGCATTTGAATGTGTGTGATGTTTCAGACAATTTTCCAAAATGATGGCACCCTAAAGACAAAGGTTAAAGGTCAGATGTAGAAAACTAATTTTGGAAAATGATTTTAGCCTTAAATATATGGAAAATATGAAGTCATTTAATTTTTGTAGTTGTGATTTCATAATTTGTCCCATTAAGAGGGATAACATAATATTTAATTGTAAAAAATAATGTAATATATTGTTGAATAAAATGCAATTATGGTGGAATGGGCATCACAAATGAAGAATAAATATAAAAAGTATAATTTTTAATTTACATTGTTTTGTGTAATGTAACAACACTTCGAAATCTGCAATTTTATAACAGGATTCAGTCAGTTACTTATGAGGCTCTGTTCTTCCACTGGTTACATGTTTATGTGTCCTGTGATCTGTATGATCCCGAGCAACCTACAATCTCTATAGGACCAGTTTCTCAATACTTTGGCCACTTTTTTTGTTGCTAAACACCTAATCAGGTGATAGTCTTTCAATTTCATTACCATTTATACAAAATGGGGAAACAGAAATAATTTCTTAGCACTCATTAGGAGTTTATCAAAACGGTTAGATGCTATTTTGTGTTATTCTATGTTGGAAAACGAACATGCATGGCTCCGGGAACATTGGATACACTCTGCATCCCAGAAAGATAAGAGATATGTTTTTAGCAAAGTATGTTACATAAGTTCGTGAGTAATATCTTGTGATCTTCGCAATATATTATGTTGATTTTAATCGTGAGAATCTGCTTTAAATAATGATGTGCCATTTTCTATGATTTTTTTAATGCATTTTTTCATGAAGTTATGAGCATGTGAAATCTACATATTTGTATTCAGTTAGCGACTGTGCTGTTTTTGTTGTAAACGCATAGACTCATTAGAGGGTGAAAACAACACAACTGAATTATTGCGCTACCTATATGGGTTCAGTTTTTATTGGCTCTTAAACAGAAACATGCAAATGGGACGCCAGTGCTCCATTTAGGTCTTAAAGAGTTATGGGCAAACTGTAATTAAAACTGGTCATTTGGCATTTTGTAAATGTAATAGATCCACTGGAGGCAAGTTGCGGAAGAACCCATGTGTTTTATTTAAGTTAACAAACAAAAAATACAAAAAGAAAGACTTGACACAAAACATGGAACTCACCAACTGTGGTTACAGGGAAAATACTTGACAAAGAACAAGGCAAACATTAGGGGTTAAATATACATAATACATAACATGAACATGAAACAAAACCAAAACTAGACGTAACAGAATCCCCCCTCTCTGGGCAGCTCCCAACACCCAACATAAAACCAAAACTAGACAAAGTCCAGGAGGGTGGTGGAGAGGAGGTGGTCTTGGGGGAGGGATGGTGGAAGAGGCCCATGGAGCATGGGCAGACCTGGGCAGTTGAGCATGGGACGACCTGGGCCGTGAAGAAGTGGTGGACCTATACCTAAGGGCTCAGGCGTGGCAGCCATCTTTGTTGAGGGCTCAGGCATGACGTTAAGAGGCTCGGGCTTGGTGGCCATGACGTAAATGGTCTCTGGCTGAGCAGGTATGAAGTGAACGGTCTCTGGCTGGGCAGGCATGATGTGAACGGTCTCAAGCTTGTAGGCATGATGTGAACAGTCTTTGGCTTGGTAGACATGATGTGAACAGGCACTGACCTGGCTGGCATGACGTGAACAGGCTCTGGCTGGGCAGGCATGGCTTGGATAACTCCAAGTATTGCTCAGTATTTAGTAGAAGCACCCTTTTGATCTAATACAGCCATGAGTCTTTTTGGGAAAGATGCAACAAGTTTTTCACACCTGGATTTGGGGATCCTCTGCCATTCCTCCTTGCAGATCCTCTCCGGTTCTGTCAGGTTGGATGATAAACCCAATTGAGCATCTCTGGAGAGACCTAAAAATGGCTGTCCACCAATGTTTAAGTCAGGACTCTGGCTGGGCCATTCAAGAACAGTCACGGAGTTGTTGTGAAGCCACTCCTTCATTATTTTAGCTGTGTGCTTAGGGTCATTGTCTTGTTGGAAGGTAAACCTTCGGCCCAGTCTGAGGTCCTGAGCACTCTGGTGAAGCTTTTCATCCAGGATATCCCTGTACTTGGCCGCATTCATCTTTCCCTCGATTGCAACCAGTCGTCCTGTCCCTGCAACTGAAAAACACCCCCACAGCATGATGCTGCCACCACCATGCTTCACTGTTGGGACTGTATTGGATAGGTGATGAGCAGTGCCTGGTTTTCTCCACACATACCGCTTAGAATTAAGGCCAAAAAGTTCTATCTTGGTCTCATCAGACCAGAGAATCTTATTTCTCACCATCTTGGAGTCCTTCAGGTGTTTTTTTAGCAAACTTCATGTGTCTTGCACTGAGGAGAGGCTGCCGTCGGGCCACTCTGCCATAAAGCCCCGACTGGTGGAGGGCTGCAGTGATGGTTGACTTTCTACAACTTTCTCCCATCTCCCGACTGCATCTCTGGAGCTCAGCCACAGTGATCTTTGGGTTCTTCTTTACCTCTCTCACCAAGGCTCTTCTCCCCCGATAGCTCAGTTTGGCTGGACGGCCAGCTCTAGGAAGGGTTCTGGTCGTCCCAAACGTCTTCCATTTAAAGATTATAGAGGCCACTGTGCTCTAAAGAACCTTAAGTGCAGCAGAATTTTTTTTGTAACCTTGGCCAGATCTGTGCCTTGCCACAATTCTGTCTCTGAGCTCTTCAGGCAGTTCCTTTGACCTCATGAGTCTCATTTGCTCTGACATGCACTGTGAGGTGTAAGGTCTTATACAGGTGTGTGGCTTTCCTAATCAAGTCCACTCAGTATAATCAAACACAGCTGGACTCAAATGAAGGTGTAGAACCATCTAGGATGATCAGAAGAAATGGACAGCACCTGAGTTAAATATATGAGTGTCACAGCAAAGGGTCTGAATACTTAGGACCATGTGATATTTCAGTTTTTCTTTTTTAATAAATCTGCAAAAATGTCAACAATTCTGTGTTTTTCTGTCAATATGGGGTGCTGTGTGTACATTAATGAGGAAAAGAAATGAACTTAAATGATTTTAGCAAATGGCTGCAATATAACAAAGAGTGAAAAATGTAAGGGGGTCTGAATACTTTCCGTACCCACTGTATTTTACAAGTGTATAAGGGTTATTATAGTTAACTAAACCTAAAACCATAGACAACTTCATTACTTGAAATAAATATGAACTGAAATAAAAAATAAATATATAAAAAAAATGTAAACTTATTTTATTTCATCAAGTTTCCAAGCTTTAACTTAACCAGATGTACCAGTCCCTGAGTCCGCTCCAGACTCCGCTCCAGCCCAGAAACCCATGGCTCCTCCCAAGGAAATTTTTTTGGGGGGCCATATACCTGTGGCCATAGTGGCCGAGCCTGAGACCACAGAGGCCACACCGCCATGGTGCCCTGAATGTCCTGATCCGCCATGGCCCCCCGAACTGCCCAATCCGCCATGACCCCCTGCACTGCCGGTACCACCCTGGAGGCATCCTACCAGTCCACACCTGCCCACGACCTCCAGGTAAATCAAAACTGCCTAATGGTACTGAATGAAATGTCAAACCCATGAAGAGGAAACGACAGAAGCTTTGGGGTATTGATGGACATGATCTACTCCATCTGTGTTTTGATCATCATTCTTAATCCGATCCAAATGTAGTCTTTAAACTTACCCACATTAAAGTGTTGGGAAAAAAGGATGCATGAAGCTAGAATACAATCCCTTATGAAAAAAAAGTTCATTCAAGTATACTTTTAGTATACTATTAGTATACTTTTTTAAACTAAAAACAAGAGAGAATACTTTGTCTACTTTTTTTTTGTGAACTTTTTATTTGGTTTAAAATGTATAATTTAGTTTGTTATATTTCAAATGCTATACATGTATATTCATGTATATAAAATAACATCACTTTTCAAACTACATACAATTGTCAAAGCCTTGGGAAAAAGAACATAAAAAAAATAAAAATAAATACATTACAAAAAAACAAAAAAACAATTACATAAATATATTGATAAAATACAATTGCAGTAATGTTGTTAAGACCAATTTTTATTTTGTGATAAACCTGAGAAAAAACAGGTGGTTTCAAGAGTGCAACAACAACTTTATCCCAAACATCTAGTGAAGCTACGTGCTTTATCAATGACAGCCAATGATCTCTCTATAAGAACAATATCTCTGAAATAGTTAAACCATTATTTTATTGAAGGGGGTCCAGGAGAAAACCAAGAATGCATTATAGTTTTGTTAGCGGCAGTTAAACCTGCAAATATAATTTTCTTAGAAGCCAAATTAGTAGTAGTTCTAAGTGAAGAATCATCATTGAATAAAAATAGGGTAAGCTGTTTAGGAATTGGAAACTCCGAAATATCTTCAAGAAATACTGCCACTTGGGACCAAAGATTAGAGACATCTGGGCAATCCCAGAATATGCGTAGGTAAGTACCAACCGTATTCAAATTACATTTTGTATAGACTGGGGTATCTGTAAGATTCATTTTAAAAGAAAAGGGAAGATAAAAGGGAAAGATAAAGGGAAAGATAAAATTTCTGAACAAACTTAAAATGAATCAACTGATGCACAGGATTCTTTGAAGAAATAAACACATTGTTCCATACATTACCCCAGTCCAATTCCATGCCTCTCTCCTTAAGGTCGCGATTCCATGATTCAATCACTCCCAGAGCTTTATCACGTTTTGAGATATGTTTTGTATATATTCTAGATACCAGTCCAGTGCATGATGTTCCTGGATTAATCCACAGACCCAGAAGGTGAACAGGCAGGGGAGAATCCCAAGGGACTCTATGGGCTTTCATCTCAGTTGTATTGTAGGTACAAAAACCAGGAAAAACCAGGAAGAGAGTATCTTACTTTAAGGTCCTGAAATAATTTTTAAGCCATTTTCTCCATACAAATCTTGCAAAATGTAAACTCCCCCGGAAGCCCAGCTTGCATTGAAATATGGGCCAGAGTTCTGCAGTAGATTATAGTTATACCAAATGGGGGAGCGATCACAAAGTTTAGTATTGCAACTCATATGATTCTGAACAGCTGACAAGATTTGCAGGGAGTGGCCAATAATTGGCCCAAATAATTTATGTGCCAATTTAGGTTTAAGTCCAGCAGATAACAGATCTTCAATTCTATGAGGTTTTACAAGTTCTTGTTCCATCTGGCGCCAGGGAAGTACAGAGTCTTTATCATACCAAATTGTAAGCGATTTCACCTGAAAGGACCAATAATACAGTTTCAAGTCGGGCAGTGCCAAACCACCAGACGATTTAATCCGCTGAAGAGTACTGAGGCGGACACAGGATTTTTTACCATCCCAAATAAAATTAGAGATCTGAGATTGCAACTCCTTAAAATAGTTTACAGGTGTAAAGGAATCATAGAAAAAAAGAAAATTCAACCTACGAAGAACATTAATTTTTATTATTGAAATTCTACTTTAATATCTAATTTAAATATTAAAGTTTGATGCGTTGCCAAAGTAACTGTGTTTGAGATATCACGATTCTTTTCAAAGGTGAAGTTTGAAGCAAATAGGGTAAAAATAAGATGGTGATCTCAAAGCATGCTGAAAGTAACACATTTCCTGCTGCCAGGAAATGTGTTACTATTATTAAATATTGTAATAATTTAATAATATTACAATATTATTAAAGTTTGACGTGTTGCCATGGCAACAATATTTAAAATATCAAGAATCCTGTCACAGGTCTACATCTGCTGTGTATTGACATTACACTGATGAAGTTTGAAGCAAATCAGGTAAACATAACAGAGTGAACTCAATGCATTTTGAAAGTTACACACTTCCTGCTGCCAGTTGGTGGCGCTATAACTTTGACTCACAATAGTCACATCCATGTGATCAGACTCCTATAATGAACACACCGCTGAAGTTTCATAAACATCAATCAATGTATGCAGAAGTTATAACACACTTCCTGTTTCCCTTTTCTCGCTATAAATTCGTTGCCTCGCCACGGCCAAACTGTTCCAGATATCAAAAATCTGCTGGCAATTTTTCATCATCAATGTCTTGACTTCATGCTGACCAAGTTTGGTGGTGATCGGATTAATTTCCTAGGAGGAGTGTATTAAATTCCAGAGCATGTGTTTTTCAAACAACCCGTAATAGCTGACATTCTGTTGAGGTGACGTATAACTTAGAGTACGAAAGTTGTTTGGCCCGATGAGGTCTATATGTGTACCGAATTTTATACGTATATGTGCAAGCGTGTTTGATATATAGACCATGATTTCGGACGCCGTTCAAGGGGGCGCTGTCGATCCCCCCTGCCACGCCCGGGTACCAGCTTCTGCGCGGGTTCCGATGTATGTGCAAAGTTTCATGAGTTTTTGAGCATGGTAAGGGCCCCAAAAAGCCCCAGAAGACGGAAATAAATAAATAAATAAATAAATATAGCTGCGAGCAGCGATGACGGGCCAAAGCCCGGTGGCACCGCCACCCCGGTGGCTTCAGGTCAACTGTGCACGGTGGGCAATGGGCATTTAAAACAGTTAAACATAAAAGGACTATGTCAATTTCACACCACATTCAGCTTTTACTTCAAACTTCAGCCATGTTTTTAGTGTTTTTGGTCCAAACAGCATATTATTAACTTTTAACCATTTCAACTGCCAGAAGACTGCTATTACACTACAATTGTCCACTATAGATCAAGTTTTAGAATAACAAATATTTTCTTACATATCTTTCCCTGTCAGCTTGCCTTCTTTAAGATGACAAATACATGATTTTTTTTTTTTTTTTTTTTACTCCTACTGCTAATACCTTATTAAATTCATACACATATTTCTTTCAAACCATATTAAGGCTGTGCACTATAAGTAAATGTTGTGTTATACCAATCTATTATTTTAACATTGATTATATCATAATATTTACAAATAAATAACTACACACAAAATATTGCATTGTACCCTAAACAATGCATTTTTATTTTTCAAGTTTTACAGTTCATTAAAACTCATACAATGAAAACATAGAATGAATCCACTTTATTCAGTGCCTAACACAGCTATTTTGTCATTTGAACTTAGAAAAAGACAAAGACTAACAGTTTTCTTATCTTTTTACTGATCTGAAATATAGTACCTTCATTTTTAATTAATCCAGGTTCAATTACTAAACATACAATCGTAATTTAATTTAAATCAAACAATGAGTGCAAAATATCATCCTAATCTGCCATGTCTGTTTTTTCTCAGACAAACCCTAAAAAAATTCTAGAGCAAATTACATACTGTTATTTGTGCAAACTCCACAGTGCTCTGAGAAATCTAATTTAGCCTTAATGCGAATGTCTGTGATTGCTGATGTTGTATCCACCTTATTCCAATGCCCCATGATGCTTTGCACGAATTATGGGAGTAATTTCCGTTAAGCTGTAAACAGTCACTATGAACGCAGTAATGCGTTTTATTTTTAAACTGGGTACAATGAGATGACATTATTCTACTCACCCTTCAACCAACGAACAATAAATGGACATTTAAAAGTGTGAAAGCATCAACAAGGTAATTTCAACAGGCAATGAAAAGGTGTGATTCTTTCCACAGCAATAACGGATGGTTGAATATATACTATAGTGATATATATGCATTATGTAATACGTTGCCTTAATAAAAATGTTCAAGAACTTCAGCATTGTGTAATACTATTTCAAAGTGATTTCCATTTTAATAAATTGTATTTACCTGTGAAACAAACCTGGAAAGAGACGTGAGGCTTTGAGGAGATTCTTTGTGCATTCCAGTGAATTATTAATGGGATGTATTGTAAATTATATAGAGAGAACAGACCACAAATGTGCAGTATATGCTGTCCTTTTTCATACTATTACAGCAGTATGCAAATAGACAAAATAAAATAATCGGGAGGATAGAAAGCAGCTGCTGAAAAGAGCTCTTGCCATAGATATTCTTGTTATAACATGTTATGTTACAATACCAAGCGTTATGTAATTCTCATGATGTCTGAAAATAAAACATGAAAGAAAAATTGACAGCTGATTCAGTCAAGCTGACAGATAAGCTTTAATTGTAGGGCAACCTTATGATTTGAAACAAAGTTTCAAAGTTTCGGTCTTTTTGAATGGAAGTTCACCAAACCGGAAGTGGAACCCGTAATTCGAAATGCAGTAGGCTAGTCAGGAATAAGGCTAGTCAATAATCCTCACACTTCATGTTTTTGACCTCCCTGAGCTGTTGTTTGTGCACCAATTTTATGCACCAAAAGCATGCTTTTGCAGTATGTTTTTATATTTGAATTAACCCTAATTATCAAACTAATAATGTAATACTATGTTGTCAGTGGCCTACAAATGAACTGGCCTGATTAGCTGCTTCAGATGTGTTTGATTAAGGGTTGGGAATAAACTCTTAAGCACAGTGAGTCTGCAATAAAAGGGTTAAATAACTGAGGCTTTAAAAATCTCTTTCACTCACTCACACACACACACACACACACACACACACACACACACACACACACACACACACACACACACACACAGACTGGTGTGAGGTGTGAGGAGGAGGGAGGGGGGGGAGGGGGTAGGGGGGTTGAACAGAGAGCCTACGTCTAAGTGTGTGTGAAAAATCCACATTCAAACCAAAATATCTGACTTCCTGTTGGTCAGAGCTAATGACTGTAAAAGAGAAAGTTGTCCGGCTTAATGAGAACAAAAAGTGTACCGAGTTTGGTGACTGTAGGTTAAACTAAACCCCCCACTTTTGTCAAAAGGTGGCGCTACAGAGCCCCTGCTCCCCGCCCGTTTCCAAGGCTTTGCCCATATCTACTGTATGACAATAATGATACGTGTGTCGAATTTCATCCAATTTGAAGCATGTTAACGGCTTATAGAAGTTATAACACACTTCCTGTTTCCCTTTTCTCGCCATAAATTTGTTGCCTCGCCACAGCCAAACCGTTGGAGATATCAAAAATCCGCTGGCAATTTTTCATCATCAATGTCTTGACTTCATGCTGACCGAGTTTGGTGGTGATCGGATTAATTGCCTAGGAGGAGTATATCAAATTCCAGAGCATGCGTTTTTCAAACAACCCATAGTAGCTGACTTCCTGTTGAGGTGACATATAACTTAGAGTACGAAAGTTGTTCGGCTCGATGACGTCTATATGTGTGATCTCAAAGCATGCTGAAAGTAACACATTCCCTGCTGCCAGTTGGTGGCGCTATAACTTTGACTCACAATAGTCACATCTATGTGACACAGCCGAAGATTCATCAAAATCAATTAATGCAGAAGTTATAACACTTTGTTGGCATGGTTCAAATCATACTTATCTGACCGTTATCAGTTTGTAGTAGTAAACGATGAGATGTCATATCAATCACAAGTTAAATATGGAGTACCGCAAGGCTCAGTACTAGGACCATTGCTTTTCACTCTGTACATGCTACCCTTGGGAGATATCATTAGGAAGCATGGCGTTAGTTTTCATTGTTACGCTGATGATACTCAGCTCTATATTTCTTCACGCCCTGACGAAACTTACCAATTCGCTAAATTAACAGAATGTATAGCTGATATAAAAAACTGGATGACCAGTAATTTCCTACTACTAAATTCAGAAAAAAACAGAGATTCTAATTTTTGGACCAAAAATTACTTCACGCAGTAACCTAGAATACTGTCTAACACTTGATGGCTGCTCTGTTAAGTCTTCGTCGTCAGTTAGGAACCTGGGTGTGCTCTTTGATACCAATCTTTCATTTGAAGGCCATGTTACTAGCATCTGCAAAACCGCATTCTTCCATCTTAAAAATATATCTAAACTACGACATATGCTCTCAATGAAAAATGCAGAACAGTTAGTTCATGCGTTCATGACCTCAAGGCTAGATTACTGTAACGTTGTTCCTCCCGCTTGATAAATAAACTACAGCTCGTACAAAATGCAGCAGCTAGAGTTCTTACTAGAACTAGGAAGTATGACCATATTAGCCCAGTTCTGTCATCACTGCATTGGCTTTCTGTTAAACATCGTATAGATTTTAAAATCTTGCTAATTACTTACAAAGCACTAAATGGTTTAGCTCCCCAGTACCTGAGCGAGCTCTTAATGCATTATAGTCCTTCACGTTTATTGCGATCTCAGAATTCAGGCCAGCTGATAATACCTAGAATATCAAAATCAACCGTAGATCCTTCTCCTATTTGGCACCCAAACTCTGGAACAATCTTCCTAGCATTGTTCGGGATGCAGACACACTCTGTCAGTTTAAATCTAGACTAAAAATACAAATCTTTAACCTGGCATACACATAACACATTATCAATTTATATTTTCAAATCCATTAAAGGATTATTAGGCTGCATAAATTAGGTCAGCCGGAACCGGGAACACTTCCTATTACACCAGATGTACTCGTTACATCAGAAAAAGAATGGCATCTACGCTAATATTAGTCTTTCTGTTTATCCCGAGGTTTGCCGTAGTCAACCGGATCCGGGCCGTATCCAGCTGAGACCAAGGACCTGCGCCTTGACACGACCACAACGCAGCCCTGAAGTATCAGCAGAGATCGAGTCGACTAGATCATCCATTGTGAAGACATCATCAACACGACAGCCAGTGCCACAGTTCCTCAACAAACCGACCATACCAGCGTGATGAATACGATCCTCAATTGGACACGACCACAACGCAGCCCTGAAGTATCAGCAGAGATCGAGTCGACTAGATCATCCTCTGTGAAGGCCTCATCGACACGACAGCCAGTAGCACAGTTCCTCAACAAACCGTCCATACCGGCGTGATGAATACGATCCTCAACTGGATGGAACTGAAATAAATAATTTGAATGTTGCGATCCTATCAGATTTATGATAGCAACCTGATTCGTAACAAAGCACTGTTCGCCGGAGGAGAACTGGCCCCCTGACTAAGCCTGGTTTCTCCCAAGGTTTTTTTTCTTCTCCATTTTAACACCTATTTACCACTTGTTTGCCACCTGATGTCACCTGTTGGAGTTTGGGTTCCTTGACGCTGTCGCCTTTGGCTTGCTTAGTTGGGGACACTTGACATTTGACTTGACATTTGATATTCAACAGTATTCTTGACATTTATTCAACAGTGCTTTGCCTGCATTGACACTATTCTTGAAGAGCTGCTGTGCAGCAAAAATTATGTACCAGTTATCAATGTAAAGCTGCTTTGAGACAGTCTGCATTGTAAAAAGCGCTATATAAATAAAGGTGACACTGCTGAAGTTTCATAAACATCAATCAATGTACGCAGACATAACACATTTCCTGTTTTTTTTTTTCAAACAACCCATAATAGCTGACTTCCTGTTGGGGTGGAGTAGAACTTAGAGCATGAAAGTTGTTCAGCCCAATGAGGTCTATATGTGTACCGAGTTTCATACTAATACGTGCAAGCATGTTTAATATATGGACCAAGTTTTCAGACTTTTTTTCAAGGGGGGCGCTGTCGAGCCCCCCTACCATGCCCAGGTACCAACTTCTGCCCGGCTCTGATGGCCGCAGGTTCTAATGTATGTGCAAAGTTTCATGACTTTTTGAGCATGGTAAGGGCCCCAAAAATGCCCAAATAATCGGAAAAGAAAAAAAAAATATATATATAGCTGCGAGCAGCGATGACGGGCCAAAGCCCGGTGGCACTGCCACCCCGGTGGCTTCAGGTCAACTGTGCACAGCAGGCAATGGGCATAAAACGGTTAAACAAAAGTACTATGTCAATTTCACACCACATTTACTGCAGCAGCTTTTACTTCAAACTTCAGCCATGTTTTTAGTGTTTGTGGTCCAAACAGCATATTATTAACTTTTAACCATTCCAACTGCCAGAAGACTGCTATTACACTACAATTGTCCACTATAGATCAAGTTTTAGAATAACAAATATTTTCTTACATATATTTCCCTGTCAGCTTGCCTCCTTTAAGATGACAAATACATGATTTTTATTTTTTTATTTTGTTTTTACTCCTACTGCTAATACCTTATTAAATTCAAACACATATTTCTTCCAAACCATATCAAGGCTGTTCACTATAAGTAAATGTTATACCAAACTATTATTTTAACATTGATTATATGATAATATTTACAAATAAATAACTACAAACAAAATTGCTGATGTTGTATCCACCTTATTCCAATGCCCCATGACGCTTTGCACGAATTATGGGAGTAATTTCCGTTAAGCTGTAAACTGTCAGTTATAGACACTATGAACGCAGTAATGCATTTTATTTTTAAACTGGGTACAATGAGATGATATTATTCTACTCACCCTTCAACCAACGAACAATAAATGGACATTTAAAAGTGTAAAAGCATCAACAAGGTAATTTCAACAGGCCATGAAAAGGTGTGATTTTTTTCCACAACAATAACGGATGGGTTGAACATAAGCTATAGTGATATATATGCATTATGTAATACGTTGCCTTAATAAAAATGTTCATGAACTTCAGCATTGTGTGATACTATTTCAAAGTGATTTCCATTTTAATAAATTGTATTTACCTGTGAAACAAACCTGGAAAGAGACGCGAGGCTTTGAGGAGATTCTTTGTGCATTCCAGTGAATTATTAATGGGATGTATTGTAAATTATATAGAGAGAACAGACCACAAATGTTCAGTATATGCTGTCCTTTTCATACTATTACAGCAGTATGCAAAGAGACAAAATAAAATATTCTGGAGGATAGAAAGCAGCTGCTGAAAAGAGCTCTTGCCATAGATATTCTTGTTATAACATGTTATTTTACAATACCAAGCGTTAAGTAATTCTCATGATGTCTGAAAATAAAACATGAAAGAAAAATTGACAGCTGATTCAGTCAAGCTGACAGTTAAGCTTTAATTGTAGGGCAACCATATGATTTGAAACGATAAGTTTCAGTTTTTTTGAATGCAAGTTCACCAAACCGGAAGTGGAACCCGTAATTTGAAACGCATTAGGCTAGTCAGGAATAAGGCTAGTCAATAATCCTCACACTTCATGTTTTTGACCTCCCTGAGCTGTTGTTTGTGCCCCAATCTTATGCACCAAAAGCATGCTTTTGCAGTATGTTTTTATATTTGAATTAACCCTAATTATCAAACTAATAATGTAATACTATGTTGTCAGTGGCCTACAAATGAACTGGCCTGATTAGCTGCTTCAGATGTGTTTGAGTAAGGGTTGGGAATAAACTCTTAAGCACAGTGAGTCTGCAATAAAAGGGTTAAATAACTGATCAAGGCTGTAAAACTCTCTCTCTCTCTCTCTCTCACTTTCACTCACACACACACACACACACACACACAGAGGGAGGGGGTAGGGGGACTGAGACCCTACGTCTAAGAGAGCTTAAGTGTGTGCGTAAGAATGTTTGAAAAATCCACATTTAAACCAAAATATCTGACTTCCTGTTGGTCAGAGCTAATGACTGTAAATGAGAAAGTTATCCAGTTTAATGAGAACAATAAGTGTACCGAGTTTGGTGACTGTAGGTTAAACTAAACCCCCCACTTTTGTCAAAAGGTGGCACTGCAGAGCCCCTGCTCCCCGCCCGTTTCTAAGGCTTTGTCCATATCTACTGTATGACAATAATGATACAGGTCCTTCTCAAAAAATTAGCATATTGTGATAAAAGTTCATTATTTTCCATAATGTAATGATAAAAATTAAACTTTCATATATTTTAGATTCATTGCACACCAACTGAAATATTTCAGGTCTTTTATTGTTTTAATACTGATGATTTTGGCATACAGCTCATGAAAACTCAAAATTTCTATCTCAAAAAATTAGCATATCATGAAAAGGTTCTCTAAACGAGCTATTAACCTAATCATCTGAATCAACTAATTAACTCTAAACACCTGCAAAAGATTCCTGAGGCTTTTAAAAACTCCCAGCCTGGTTCATTACTCAAAACCGCAATCATGGGTAAGACTGCCGACCTGACTGCTGTCCAGAAGGCCATCATTGACACCCTCAAGCGAGAGGGTAAGACACAGAAAGAAATTTCTGAACGAATAGGCTGTTCCCAGAGTGCTGTATCAAGGCACCTCAGTGGGAAGTCTGTTGGAAGGAAAAAGTGTGGCAAAAAACGCTGCACAACGAGAAGAGGTGACCGGACCCTGAGGAAGATTGTGGAGAAGGACCGATTTCAGACCTTGGGGGACCTGCGGAAGCAGTGGACTGAGTCTGGAGTAGAAACATCCAGAGCCACCGTGCACAGGCGTGTGCAGGAAATGGGCTACAGGTGCCGCATTCCCCAGGTCAAGCCACTTTTGAACCAGAAACAGCGGCAGAAGCGCCTGACCTGGGCTACAGAGAAGCAGCACTGGACTGTTGCTCAGTTTTGCATGTCATTCAGAAATCAAGGTGCCAGAGTCTGGAGGAAGACTGGGGAGAAGGAAATGCCAAAATGCCTGAAGTCCAGTGTCAAGTACCCACAGTCAGTGATGGTCTGGGGTGCCATGTCAGCTGCTGGTGTTGGTCCACTGTGTTTTATCAAGGGCAGGGTCAATGCAGCTAGCTATCAGGAGATTTTGGAGCACTTCATGCTTCCATCTGCTGAAAAGCTTTATGGAGATGAAGATTTCGTTTTTCAGCACGACCTGGCACCTGCTCACAGTGCCAAAACCACTGGTAAATGGTTTACTGACTATGGTATTACTGTGCTCAATTGGCCTGCCAACTCTCCTGACCTGAACCCCATAGAGAATCTGTGGGATATTGTGAAGAGAAAGTTGAGAGACGCAAGACCCAACACTCTGGATGAGCTTAAGGCCGCTATCGAAGCATCCTGGGCCTCCATAACACCTCAGCAGTGCCACAGGCTGATTGCCTCCATGCCACGCCGCATTGAAGCAGTCATTTCTGCAAAAGGATTCCCGACCAAGTATTGAGTGCATAACTGAACATAATTATTTGAAGGCTGACTTTTTTTGTATTAAAAACACTTTTCTTTTATTGGTCGGATGAAATATGCTAATTTTTTGAGATATGGAATATGGAGATATTGGAATTTTGGGTTTTCATGAGCTGTATGCCAAAATCATCAGTATTAAAACAATAAAAGACCTGAAATATTTCAGTTGGTGTGCAATGAATCTAAAATATATGAAAGTTTAATTTTTATCATTACATTATGGAAAATAATGAACTTTTATCACAATATGCTAATTTTTTGAGAAGGACCTGTATGTGTGTCGAGTTTCATCCAATTTGAAGCATGTTAACGGCTTCAAAAACGCCCAAGAATATTATAAAAGTTTGACGTGTTGCCAAGGCAACTATGTTTGAGATATAACAATTCTTTTCAAAGGTCTACATCTGCCATGTTTTGACATTATTGTGGTGAAGTTTGAAGCAAATCTGGTAAAAATAAGATGGTGATCTCAAAGCATTTTGAAAGTGACACGCTTCCTGCTGCCAGTTGGTGGCAGTATAACTTTGACTCACAATAGTCACATCCATGTGATCGGACTATTACAACCAACACACTCGTGAAGTTTCATAAAGATCAATCAATGTATGCAGAAGTTATAACACATTTCCTGTTTCCCTTTTCTCTGCATAAATTCGTTGCCTCGCCACGGCCAAACCGTTCGAGATATCAAAAATCCGCTGGCAGTTTTTCATCATCAATGTCTTGACTTCATGCTGACCGAGTTTGGTGGTGATCGGATTAATTGCCTAGGAGGAGTATATCAAATTCCAGAGCATGCGTTTTTCAAACAACCCATAATAGCTGACTTCCTGTTGAGGTGACGTATAACTTAGAGTACGAAAGTTGTTCGGCCCGATAAAGTCTATATGTGTACCGAGTTTTATACTTGTATGTGCAAGCGTGTTTGATATATAGACCACGTTTTCTGACCCAATACAAGGGGGCGCTGTCGAGCCCCTCTGCCACGCCCGGGTACCAGCTTTTCTCCGGCTGTAATGGCCGCGGGTTCTGACCCGTGTGCAAAATTTCAAGAGTTTTTGAGCATGTTAAGGGCCCCAAAAACCCCAAAAACTTAGAAAAAAAATTAAAAATATAGCTGCGAGCAGTGATGACGGGCCAAAGCCCGGTGGCACCGGGGCAACTGTGCACAGCGGACAGTGGGCATTTAAAACGGTTACACATTTACTGCAGTGGCTGATGCTTTTATGATAACAAACCACAAAAGCCACATCCATGATCATTTAAATTGAAATGACTTTCATGTCACAGAATGTTATAAATCAATTTCAAATGAGTGCAGAATATCATCCTAATCTGAAACGTCTGAGTTTTTTCTCAGGCAACCCCTATAAAAATTCTAGACCAAATTACATGTTATTTGTGCAAACTCCACAGTGCTCTGAAAAAACTAATCCAGCCTTAATGCGAATGTCTGTGATTGCTGATGTTGTATAATCCTCACATTTCTCTTCATGCGTTTTTTGACTTCCCTGAGCTGTTGTTTGTGCACCAATCTTATGCACCAAAAGCATGCTTTCATTTAATTTTAATATGTGTGGTATAAGACATGAAAAAAAGAAGATGAAAAAAATGAATAAATAGAGCCAAATCACAGAACCTGCAAAGACAATTTTAATGTCAGTCTCAGGTAATAATAAGGTACATGTCTAAGTTTATTTTAAACAGCCACTTTTATAATCTTGTGAAATGTAATTAAAGATTTTATTATAATTTTAATATAATTTGAATTATATCAATAATTTATTATAAAAATAATTTAATTGTAAAAATAATAATTGTAACTCGAACATTTAGAAAACTAGTCCTGTAACAATAGTGATATAGTGTCATAGTTCAAATTCAAATGAGTGTGAAGTTATCTTTTGCAGTGTTTTTAAATTTGAATTAACCTAATTATCAAACTAATAAATGTAATACTATGTTGTCAGTGGCCTACAAATAAACTGGCCTGATTAGCTGCTTCAGGTGTGTTTGATTAGAGTTGGCAATAAACTCTGAAGCACAGTGAGTCTGCAATAAAAGGGTTAAAAGGTAAAGACCATTGTTACACCACTTTCAACAATTAAAAAAAAAAAAAAAAGGCTTGCAAATGTTTTTTTTTTTTTTTTCTCTCAAGACCACATTTACATAGTTAATGGGTTCTACTGTTTGTCCTCACAATGCTATTGGATAGAAGAAGTGTTTATATGTCCGGTCATCTGACCATGAACTCACTCTACCTGCAAACTTCGCATCAAGCTCATCTCCTTTTTTTTTTTTTAAATGACTGGATTTGTCAAGATTCAAGTAAGTAAAATTCCTTTTTTTTGTGTGTGTGTTTATTACAATGTCTAGAACACAGGTATATTTAGTTATTTTGGAAAACATTAATCAAATTTGATTTAGAGATTGTTATACCATGTCGTAATTCTACAACGTTGGGCTAGAGTGGTAGTCAAAATAGCCGGTGCTCCTACACATCACATAAGGACACTGCACTTCTCACATGGTCACAAATTGAAATTTAAACTGTTAGATTCATTGTTACTAAGTTCTAAATGTGCTTTTCTGTTAAATTTGTACTTAGTTTAGTTTAGACAATAATTAAACACAGGAATAAATTGTATGTGGAATTTGAAACTCCATCATCCAGAGCAGTATCTGAAACTCCCTGTATCCTTGTAGTTTATTTGTTTTTTAACTTCTAAATGTTCCTGAGATTTTTTTATGAGTGTTGCCCAGGTAGCAGTTTATAGCATTAGGATATAAAAAACAGGCTCTGAATGTCTGTGAATGGTCTTGAATATGAACCTGTAAGCAGGGCTGGACTGGGACAAAAAAATGGCCCTGGCATTTTTGCTCAGACCGGCCCACCACAATCGGTCGGACACCACCCACCAGAGTATTACAATTAATTGGTAGAGTTATTAAAAGTACACTTAGTAAGAGTAGGATTTCTAGATAGACAATGTGCTCCATGATATAAAAGCTAGTTAACCCTTAGAACGTGGATGTAGAATACTGATAACTCTATAAAGAATTTTTTTTTTTTTTAATTTCCAATGAAACAGACAGCAGAAAAACTATAATTTACAATTACAAATATACTTTGTTTTAAAGAGCACAAACCCCTGTTTAAGTGTCAAACATTTACCTCTCATTGTTTAGATACTCCCCATTAAAAACAATGAAAAAGAAAACTATACTACCAAATTACTCACAAAAAACGTCCTAATAAAATGATATTCATGTTATTCACTTGCCATAAACAACCAAGTGTTCATACCAGAGTAATAGGGTACAAGAGCTACAAAACATAACTTTTTATAGCTGAAAAGTGAGATCTAGTAGACCATTATCACGACTAACAGCTATAAATAGACACCTATAGTCTCGTTGTGAAATAAACACATCGTCAGTAATATTACATTATAATAATAACCTGAATTTTTTTTTTTTTTTTGAAAAATCAAATTGCATCATTTCAGGTTTTTCTATGAGAAAGGCCGTTACTGCATAAGTGAACTCTGATAGCTACAAGGGCACTGCTAACTACAAAAAACAGTGCAAAATAACTTTTGCTGTGCTATTTGACATTAGCTGACTGAGTGACCAGTGCAGTAGGTGACAGTCTGACTTTATAATAACGACGACGATTATGTTGTCTTATAATATTCATTCATTTAAGCATCATCGTCGTCGTCGTCGCATCATGAGTCCCTCGCTGTTAATCATGTAACTACCCTGCTTACCGCTTCTATTATACTCTCCTGCTTACTCTGTCCCTCATTGGCTTCACTGTCAGACACCTGCTGCTCCTCTGCCTTACAGGTGTCTCCTCCATGTTCTTCTATGTTCACCTGTTTTTGCACGTCAGGTACTGTAGGTTTGGAAACTGAAGCTACAGTAACCGCACTAAACATGCCAGTAATTTTTGCACGTTGAGGCATCAACCTCTAAATTTTTTGATTTTTTTGCCCGCAACTTCTCCGCACCCCCCTTGCACTTGCGCTTTTGTTTCTCCATCCTCCTAATCCAAAGATGTTCTGGCGAAACAGAGGGGACGGACTGGAGTCTGTTAAGAGATGTGATTGGGCCAGCCCAGTGTCAGTATGGAAAATGAACCAATGGGCCGCTGTCCCTGCTTTATGGGCCGGTCGTTGGCCAATTTTTATGTTTATTAAAAAAAATCATATCATATAGCGGCCCCGCCCTCAAGTGCGTCGGCCCACCGGGCATTTGCCCGGTATGCCAGATTACCAGTCCAGGCCTGCCTGTAAGTACTCTGGGGGTATGCATGAGTTACTTTTAGTATGATATGTAGAAAGCATAATAGGTGATCCAGACAGTATTTTGATTAGAATTTTGATTAGCATTTGCATTGAAATTATAATACTTTGATGGATAATTCTTAGATCTCTACCCTCAACACATGGTCTACCACCCTGTCTATTTTTTCAGTTTATCTACTACAATATAAGACCCATATGTATTATTCCCTTTTTTTTACACATTTATACACATTTTTTTTTTAACTTTTTCCATTTCAGAATGCCAAGATGTCATCGGACCACCCCGTCTGGATGTACACAAAGACATGACTGCACATTTACCAGTAAAAACGAAGAGAGGATGCTGCAGACACTGCAATAATGGATACACAAATACACTGTATCAAGTGCATGTTCGCCTGTGCTTCTCAAATGAAAAGAACTGTCTTAGGGACTATCACTGCAAAACACAGACTTCATTCAAACCACATTCACATTCAAAGTGATAGAAGGAAAAGTTTTATACATTTTTTTTTTTTTCACTTTTTATTAATAAATGCTTTATTCATAAAAAATATGTTGTGTGATTATTACTCATGATATATACTGTTATGGGGTCCAAAAAAAATAAAATAAATAAAATTTAAATTTTCCTACCAGTTGATGATTTCAAAGCAGTTCAAAGTGGAACCAGGTCCATGGGTAGCTCACCATTGTGCACATTTAATTGCGTCTGATACACAGACAATTCTTCTCCAAAAGGATTAATTGTGCGTCCAAGTCCTCCTGGGAAGTTCGTATTTACGAGGTGGGAAGTCGTGTGTACGACTGTACGTTCAAGTCACTTTTGTCTGAGTATGATGGCGGTGTGCCTTCTCTAAATTAATTACACAAAATAACAACACTTCTGCTTCTAAAAAATGTAGAGCAAAGAATGTGCATTAGTTGTATGTTGCTTTTTTTTTTTTATTATTAATTTATGAAGCCATTGTAAACTTTATTGTTACATATTACATTTTTATATTGTGATGCATTCGTATTTTTTTTTTTACTGGTAATCAGCTTACTTCATTGCAAACAGAAAAGCCTGACAATGTCACTGCTAAATACCTGTAAGTATTGTGGTATTTCACTATGTTTCTGACTGACACGCCCCCAACTCGTACAGATCGGAGCTTAAAGAAAATTACGAGCTTCCCACTGGTATTTACGACATTGTGGTCTCGTTCATGTCGGTTCTGCTCGTAAATACGATCTTTCCGACATGACTTGAACGCACCATAAATATGGCACAAAACAGTAAACTCTCGCAGGAGATCACGTAGAAATAAACATAGGAAAAAAACCTAGCCTTGCATAAACAAAGCAAAACAATTAATATCAAATTCAAACATCAACAGCAAATATCTTGTATACACTTCAAATAATACATTAACTCATCATTTCAACACTTTTTGAACTTATTGACACTTAATCGTCACATTTCATGACATCTCATTAGCTCGTTAGCACTCGAGTAGCCCTTGTGCTATTACTACAGCGCATATAAATCGGCATATATATAAGTCACTTCTCATATCAATTTACTTATTGAGTTAGTGACTCTTTTCTCACATAATATGATATGACTTAGAATGAGACTCACCAAGGCAATAACTTCACATATATTCAAAGAAACAAGCTCATTTGCAACACTCCGATTCTCCGTTGGTGCCTCGTCGACTTCTCACCCCGATGACAGCTTCATGTGGCCACATCCGTTCAGAAATATGATCTATTTATTGCATTTAATCTCTTTTCTCTCTATATTAAAAGCTTTTACGGAGGGTCTCTACTTCGTCAGACTCGTTCTCTCTCTCTCTGCCTCTCACGCAGTGCAACAGCGCCGGCGCAGCCTGTGGGCGGGCCTTATGAGAGTGCTGCTAACATTGGCTCTTAGGACAGTCAGTCACTGAAATGAGAGCCGTGATTGGACAAAACAGTTTTCCTTCTGGAACTTTTCTCTCTTTTTTTTCTTTTCTTTAGCTTTCTTTATATCAACCTGATTACCCGGGTTACAAGTGTCATAGTTCAATTTCAAATGAGTGTGAAGTTATCATTTGCAGTGTGTTTTTATATTTTAATGAACCTAATTATCAAACTAATAATGTAATACTATGTTGTCAGTGGCCTACAAATAAAAGAGTTAAATAACTGATCAAGGGTGTAAAACACTCTCTCTCTCTCTCTCTCTCTCTCTCTCAAAATTCAAATTCAATTTGCTTTATTGGCATGACATATTTAGGTACATATTGCCAAAGCATTGCATAAAGCAAAACAAAAACAAATATACGAACAAGAACATATATAAAATGCATTCATATATATATGTATACACATATCAATAGTAATATAATATGGATGTGTTCACTCAGTACCTCTTAGTTTGTGGCAATTATAAATATATTGTGCTATTAAAGTGGAAGAAGGTCCTTCACCAAGTAATATTTTCAGTTTGTCAGTTTCATGGAGTGACTGGAACTCCGGGATGATATGCTGTATTTGACAGTACAGTGACTCTCTTAAGGTTGTGAATTTATCACAGTGGAGGAGGAAGTGTGCCTCCGTCTCAACTGCCCCTGATCTGCATTCATTACAGACTCGCTCTTCTTTGGGTAACCATGTCTTCTTGTGTCGCCCTCTTTCTATGGCCAGCTGGTGGTCACTAAGTCTGTACTTGGTTAACAAATTCCTGTGTGTTGTATTTCTGACAGAGGTGAGATATTCAGCCAGACTGTACTCTATGTTTAAACTGAGATAACACTGGAGATGACTTTGCTCTTTCGTTTGCTCTTTCCAGTGCTGCATGTATGCTCTTTTCTCTTTACTCATAATTTCTTTAATTCTTACAGGGCTTTCTGGGGCAGTGATTTTGAACGCTTTGTTTGTCAGTTCTGACACCATTGCAGAAAGATGACTTTTCTGAGCACTCAGTTCTTGTGTTTTTAGTGCTTTAAAATGAAGAGTGTCTTCAGGACTAGATTTTAAGTGTATCCAGAACTTTAAAGCTCTTTTTTTAATCATTAAATTGAGGGGAAGACGGCCTAGTTCTGCCCTACAGGCGTTATTAGGCGTGTTTCTGTGGACATGAAGGATGCTTCTACAGAACTCTACATGCAGACCTTCTAAAGGATGTTTGTCCCAAGCCTTATGGCTGTAGTTACTCGCTGGACCCCAGACCTCACTTCCATATGAGGCAAAGGGCAGTATCACACTATCAAATATCTTTGTCCAAATTCTGATTGGAATGTTTATTTTGAATAATTTAGTTCGTATGGCATGCATTGCTCTGCGGGCTTTTATAAGTAAAGTTTTAATAACCAAATTGAAATTTCCAGTGGGTGTTAAAACCAAACCAAGATAATTATATTGTAAAGAGTGCTGAAGAGTGGTGTTGTTTACAGTAAATGCATGTTTATATTCCAGATTTCTGGGTTTTTTCTGAAATATAATAATCTTAGTTTTCTGGATGTTGACTTCTAAGGCCCAGTCATGGCAGTATTTAGCTAAAATGTCTAGGTGGTTCTGGAGACCTTCCGCCGTTTTAGATAGAATTAGTAAGTCGTCTGCATACAGTAAATATTTGACTTCTGTGTCAAATAGTTGTAGTCCTGGACTTTCTGACTGGTCCAGTAGATCTGCCAATTCATTAATATAAATGTTAAATAAAGTTGGGCTGAGGCAGCAGCCTTGTCTGACCCCTCGCTCTTGGGAAAAATATTCTGTTCTCTGATGACCAATTTTTACTGCACATTTATTTTGGTTATACATGTTTTTAATTAAGTCATATATTTTGCCCCCAATACCACTTTGAATGATCTTATAAAACAATCCTTTATGCCAAATGGAGTCAAAAGCTTTCTTGAAATCTACGAAGCATGCAAATATTTTTCCATCTTTCTTTTGGTGTACGTGTTTGTTTATTAATGTGTGTAGTGTGTGAATATGATCAGTGGTTCGATGTTTGGGGAGGAAGCCATTTTGAGATTTGCTGATGACATTGTGCTGCTTTAAGAAAAATGAAATCCGAAAGTTAAAGGCAGGGTAGGCAAAAAAATGTATAAAAAACTTTTTTTCAAAATTTGTTTAAACTTTATTTATATATCAATACATAATTAAAATGTAAGTACTCTGAAAAAGAAAGTATAAAAATCGAGTGTCTGTAGACCTCTCACGACTGTTTTAAAGACAGCTCATTATTTCCATTCACTCCACCCCCTCCCTTCTGGGCTCCTTCCAAAGCCACGCCCCCAAAACGCATGAACGTGTGACTCCGACCACTGAGCTGGAAGACGCATTATTTACCTGAGACGAGCGGAGAGGAAGGAGCACAGTGCATGTAGTGACATCATGTCAGAATCACATGTAATAAAAATAACTTTATAATTATGAAGATAAACAAGATGTATTTTAGTACTCACTATCAAGCTAGCATATTGATATTGGTAAAGTTTAAAATATATATTTTTTGAATCGCTAACGAGCTAGTTATCTATAAGGCAAAGCTAAAAACAGGTTGCATGATACACGTTTTTCCATTACCATCATTTACACTGTGATGAAGATGAATTTCGTGTAAGATTCATAACATATACGTTGTTCTACAGATCAACAGAGTAACATACACTCAAATATCAACTCACAACTGCATTGCAGACACAAAATAATAACACACACATACAACAAAGTGTGTACGACACACACAGATACAAGATAAAGACATCAGTAAACATAGGTAGAGAATATAAAAACAAAACAAAGGCGAAAAAAACGTGCAGGTAAACTTACAGGTGAACATGGTAAAAGACTTAGACAGAGGGTAAAATTATGCACAATTCAACACTATAGCTATCATTATTTATCGTCTCTACTACGGCTCGCTAAGTAATGTTATGTTAGCTATATTACGCAGCTACGTGTGCTAATGACACATGCTTCATGAAAAAATAAACAAAAAAATATGTATGATCAAAATACAAAAAGAAAGATTTACCTGTCCAGCAGAAATAAAGCCATCAAGGAGTCACTTTTCAGCCCCTTGAGTTCCCTCAGTTCTCGCCATCGCTGGAAAGCCACGCCGATATTAACTCGCGTTTTATTTCTTTGTTTATCCAAAGACTTTTTGTTCATTGCCTTTTCTTGTACTGTTACTGTCTTCCTTTTTTTGCCTGGTTTGCCTTCACTAACTGCATAGGCCGGTACTGTGAATTTAGCTTGCTGTTTCTCTGCCATTGTTTTGGTATTCCTAGGATCCATGCCTCTTGGATTCCCCAAATCAAACGTGTGCGCGCAAGTGGGCAGGTCATGTGTGGCAAAAGGGTGGTTGCCATGGTTGCGAGAGAGTGACAGCCGCCTAAGCCAATCCTATGTTTCGTCCCGGATGGAAATAATGAGCTGTGTTTAATACAGATTAAACGGTCTAGAGTCACTCGATTTTTATACTCTTTTTATCAGAGTTCTTACATTTTAATTATGCATGTATATATATAGAAAGTTTAAACAAATTTGGAACAAAATTTCTTACCTACCCTGCCTTTAATTATAGAACAAAATACTTTTCCCAAATTACTGGTTACACAGATTCCTCTGTAGTTATTAGGGTCTGTTTTGTCTCCACTTTTAAAGATGGGAGAAATGAGCCCTGTATTCCAGACCTCTGGAAAAACACCTGAACTCAGAATCAAGTTAAAGAGTTTGAGCAATGCATTCTGAAGTTCAGGAGAGCTGTTTTTTAGCATCTCATTTTTTATTTTGTCAGGGCCACAGGATTTATTAGATTTGAGAGATTTCAGCTTTCCACTAAGTTCTTGTTGGGTTATTGGATAATCTAGTGGATTTTGGTTGTTTTTGATGCATGACTCAAGAGCGTGATTTGACGTGTTTTAATTGGTTGGGATTATTTAAAGGGTCAGTTTGATGGCTATAGAGGTTCTCGAAATAATCTTTCCAAATTTGACCATCTTGTATGGCTGGTTCTTGTGGCTTTGTGGTGTTCAAACTGTTCCACATGCTCCAGAACTGGCCCTGATCAATTGTGTTTTCAATCTTTTGAAGCGTGTTGTTATAATGATTCAGTTTCTTCTGTCTCAGTGTGTTTTTGTATTGTTTCAGAAGTTCTGAGTGTTTTAAGCGCAACTCGGTGTTAACTGGATCTTTGTGTTTTTGATTTGAAATGAATCGTAGCTCTTGTCTTATGGTTTTACAGTCATGGTCAAACCATTTTTCAGAAGGTTTTTGTTTAGTGCTTTTTTTGTGTTTATATGGTGTCATTTTATTTAAATTAGCTTTTTTTGCTATATTTTCAAAAATGTTATTAATATGTTTAATTGCCAAGTCAATTCCCTTCCGATTAATATCAAATGTTGAATTGTTAAACAATGTTATGGAATTGACTATTTCATTTGAGTTTATCACGTTGATATATGTTTCAGCAGTGCTTTGAGTCCATCTATATGATGTGTTAAGTTTATATAGATGAATTGGCTTTTTATGTATTTCTCTTGGTTTGATGTTTTCACCCTTAATGGAAACAATGATCTGGCTGTGATCAGACAAGGGTGACTGAGCTTTGATGGTAAACGCACTGAAATAGGAGGGGATTATATTTGATATGGCATAATCTACAACACTGTTCCCAAGATTTGAGCCATAGGTAAAGGTGAGCTATCTCCTTCCCATGTCTATTAACTCCAGTATCCTGGTTATTTCTTCTAGGTAGGGTATTAAAGAGGTCTTGGGGTATTTGTGTGAACAGATGTTTATTTCCTGAATTATCAATGTAATCTGGTTCTAAACCAGTTCAAGCATTTAAATCTCCACATAGTAAAATTTTCCCCTGAGTTTGATATTGATCAATTTCTCCCTGTAAAGTGTGAAATATTTCATCGTCGTAGTATGGAGATTCTGATGGAGGAATATAAATTCCACAGATAAAAAGGTCTTTATCCAGAATTCCAAAGTTTTTATCCAATTTTAACCATATGTGATTTTTGCCTTGCTGTACTGGTGATGTAAAAGGGGCAAGATAATTTTTTATCCATATGACTATACCTCCAGAATCTCTGCCACGATGTATTGAGTTGAGTTTCCATGAGGGCACTATGATTTCAGAGTAACCTGCAGGACACTGAGTGGACACATATGATCTACACCATGTTTCAATTAGAACTAATATGTCAACGTTTCTGATGCTATTCAAGAAATCTGTGTTTGTGCTTTTTAATCCAAATGTTTTAGAGCACAAACCCTGAATATTCCAAAAGCTAAGGGTTAACATTTTATATGATCAGAGATTAAAATACTGATGTTTATCTGAAGGCAAAACCAAGAACCTATAAAATAAAATAAAATAAAACAAAATAAAATAAGTGAGTAAAGTAAGTAAGTAATAGTAACAGTAGAGCAGGTATAACAGTAATAAAACTGATTCAGTTGAAAATAAATCTTAAATATGAATAAGGAATAAAATAGACAAATAATAATAAATCACTTTTTTTTTAACCATTATGTTGTGAGTGTTAATTAATGAGTAAAATTAAATATTCAAAAAGAAAATAAGTAATATTAAAGTATGTATAACAGTAGTAAAACCGGTTAAGTTGAAAATAAATCTTTGTGAATAATTATTTAAATATATAAACAAATAGAATAATGATAATAATCATTGTGTTGTGAATGTTAATTAAACAATTCATCAGCTGTGGTTTAAATAGATCTTGTGCGTTTCAGTTTAACATTTTGTTGCACAGGAGACTTAGCAGTCGTTTAATTTCCCCCACATCACTGGAGGAGAGGTCATGAGCGGAGGATGAGGGCGGCTGATGTCGTGACACTACCTGGGCGTAGGTCCGTGTCTGCTGGGGCGGCCCAGGTGGATGGCGCTGGGGTGGGGCTTCAGCATAGGGTCGTCTCTCTTGTTGTCTGTGAGACCATCTTGAAGTCGTGGGTTGTCTCTGGAGGTCTTGTGGTGGTCTTGAGTGAGGTGAAGGTCCAGATGGATCAAACGGCTGCATTCTCATCTGATTTCTTTTTGTTCCTCTATAGCCAGTTGGGAAGCGTCCAAGGGCAACATCCTTGATAGCTTTGGCAAAAATCCTGACTCCATCCTGATTCAGGTGGAGACCGTCATGCAGGTGCCATGGTCTTATAGAACTATGATGGACTAAGTGCACGTTGGGCAGGCAGGAACAGGTGTGACGGACCTCTTCATTGATCTGATCAATCACAGAGGGAGGGACGTCGAGCCGTGGGAGCAGAGTGGAGACCAGCACACGTGTAGCGGGGAATGTCTGTAAGGCTTTCTTTGCCATCTCATACATAGCATTGGCTGTGCCTTCATTTAGACTGTGGAGGTCATTCGTGCCTGAATGGATGCATTGCGGACTGCCGAGTTCCTCTTTAGTGAGCAGTTCATGAGCACGTTCTGTGTTTCTGCAGTGGAGCGCTAGAACTCGCTGTCTGGGGAACAGTTTCTCTGGTTCTAAGTTTTTCCCAATCGAGTCCATCAGAAGAACCACTGGTGTTCTGTGGGATAGTGGCTGTGTGTGAGTGAGGTCCTTCACATGGACATTCACTGTGTCTGGAGGTGAAGAGCCGTGTGACGTCACTTCTTGATGGGGTTGTGAATCACTTTCAGTGCTGACGTTGTTGTTGTTGGCATTTAAAACGGTTACACATTTACTGCAGTGGCTGATGCTTTTATGATAACAAACCACAAAAGCCACATCCATGATCATTTAAATTGAAATGCCTCTCTCTCTCTCTCTCACTCACTTACTCACTCACTCACTCACTCTCTCTCACACACACACACACACACACACACACAGAGGGAGTGGGTAGGGGGACTGAGACCCTACGTCTAAGAGAGCTTAAGTGTGTGCATAAGAATGTTTGAAAAATCCACATTTAAACCAAAATATCTGACTTCTGAACTCACTCTACCTGCAAACTTCGCATCAAGCTCATCTCCTTTTTTTTTTTTAAAAATGACTGGATTTGTCAAGATTCAAGTAAGTAAAATTCCTTATATTTTTTTTTGTGTGTTTATTACAATGTCTAGAACACAGGTATATTTAGTTATTTTGGAAAACATTTGATTTAGAGATTGTTATACCATGTCGTAATTCTACAACGTTGGGCTAGAGTGGTAGTCAAAATAGCCGGTGCTCCTACACATCACATAAGGACACTGCACTTCTCACATGGTCACAAATTGAAATTTAAACTCATAGATTCATTGTTACTAAGTTCTAAATGTGCTTTTCTGTTAAATTTGTACTTAGTTTAGTTTAGACAATAATTAAACACAGGAATAAATTGTATGTGGAATTTGAAACTCCATCATCCAGAGCAGTATCTGAAACTCCCTGTATCCTTGTAGTTTATTTGTTTTTTAACTTCTAAATGTTCCTGAGATTTTTTTATGAGTGTTGCCCAGGTAGCAGTTTATAGCATTAGGATATAAAAAACAGGCAGTGTTTTTATATTTTAATGAACCTAATTATCAAACTAATAATGTAATACTATGTTGTCAGTGGCCTACAAATAAAAGAGTTAAATAACTGATCAAGGGTGTAAAACACTCTCTCTCTCTCTCTCTCTCTCTCTCTCTCTCTCTCTCACTCACTCACTCACTCACTCACTCACTCTCTCTCTCACACACACACACACACACACACACACACACACACACACACACACACACACACACAGAGGGAGTGGGTAGGGGGACTGAGACCCTACGTCTAAGAGAGCTTAAGTGTGTGCGTAAGAATGTTTGAAAAATCCACATTTAAACCAAAATATCTGACTTCCTGTTGGTCAGAGCTAATGACTGTAAATGAGAAAGTTGTCCAGTTTAATGAGAACAATAAGTGTACAGAGTTTGGTGACTGTAGGTTAAACTAAACCCCCCACTTTTGTCAAAAGGTGGGGCTGCAGAGCCCCTGCTCCCCGCCCGTTTCTAAGGCTTTGTCCATATCTACTGTATGACAATAATGATATGTGTGTCGAGTTTCATCCAATTTGAAGCATGTTAACGGCTTCAAAAACACCCAAGAATATTATAAAAGTTTGACGTGTTGCCAAGGCAACTATGTTTGAGATATCACAATTCTTTTCAAAAGTCTACATCTGCCATGTTTTGACATTATTGTGGTGAAGTTTGAAGCAAATCGGATAAAAATAAGATGGTGATCTCAAAGCATTTTGAAAGTGACACACTTCCTGCTGCCAGTTGGTGGCAGTATAACTTTGACTCACAATAGTCACATCCATGTGATCAGACTCCTACAACGAACACACAGCTGAAGTTTCATAAACATCAATCAATGTATGCAGAAGTTATAGCACACTTCCTGTTTCCCTTTTCTCGCCATAAATTCGTTGCCTCGCCACGGCCAAACTGTTCGAGATATCAAAAATCTGCTGGCAATTTTTCATCATCAATGTCTTGACTTCATGCTGACCGAGTTTGGTGGTGATCGGATTAATCTCCTAGGAGGAGTATATCAAATTCCAGAGCATGCGTTTTTCAAACAACCCGTAATAGCTGACTTCCTGTTGAGATGACGTATAACTTAGAGTACGAAAGTTGTTTGGCCCGATGAGGTCTATATTGCCTCGTTTCCACTGAGCGGTACGGTACGGTACGGTTCGGTACGGTACGCATTTTTTTCCTTTTCCATTGTCAAAAGTTGTGAATGGTACCCTAATTCCGAACCGTACCGTACCACTTTTTTGGGACCCTTTCGTTGGGGTACCAAGCATAACAGTACCGTACCAAAAGGGTGGAGCTACACTCTGCAGAACGTTGATTGGTTGACAGAGAATCGTCACTTGCGCATGCTACAAGGGGAATGACAACACAAGAGGCGCCACACAAATGTTGTTCAGGCAACGCGTGCATTAATTATCTTCACTTCATGTAGGCTATATAACAAAACAAAATATAAAACACAACCCTGCCTCTTTTTGTTTTTATTTAAAAAAATATGAAACCTATTAATGTGTGGTTCAGGCAATATGTGCATATGTACTCTGATTATCTTCACTGTATGTAGCCTATAATAAAATGAAATAAGACAAAACAACCTTCTCTTTTTGTTAAACGTCAGTTTTAATTATCAATAATAACCATTATAAATAAAATATGAGAAGCTATACAATAAGAAATAAAGACAAGCAAACAATTCAGTCAAACGTACAGTGCACTACAACGGTAAAGTTAAATAAATATATAAAGTTATAAAACTTCACTTTCCCCTCAGCCAAAATGATTTGCCCGGGAACAAATTATAAATTCATGAGACCAAAGAATGCCCGTTATACACAAGATGAATGATATCTTGTTTTTAACCATTACAGAGACATCAGAGCCAGCGGCGAATGTCAGAAGGACTAGCCGAGGTACAGCTGCTCTCGGCTGGGTACATGAGCACCGAGCGCCCGGTGATCGCCTGGATCTCACAACTCCGACAACGTCAGATCAAATTTTCAAATAGGCGCTATCTTTATAAATTAACCACTGATTTGAGATTTAAACAACTATATTCTCGCCTGAAAAACTTTTAAAACATTTCATGACACAGTAAAATAGTTTTTAAATTACGCGGGTTTTCTCCTCCGCTTGCTGGTAGGTGCTGCTGCATGGACGTCTGAACTTTGCGATCTTGGTATTCTGAAACGCCGAATGCAAAGCTCGTCTTCTTTTTGTGACAGACAGCCTCAAGCCAAGAAGCAAGAACAAGATCTGCTGTAGTATGTCCTCCATTGTTGTTTACTATATCGTTTTCTTCTTCGCGCGAGAATGACGTCGATCACTATTTTCCGGCTACACCACATTCAAGGGGGCGCTGTCGAGCCCCCCTGCCACGCCCGGGTACCAGCTTCTGTCCGGCTGTAATGGCTGCTGATTCTGACATGTGTGCAAAATTTCAAGAGTTTTTGAGCATGTTAAGGGCCCCAAAAACCCCAAAAACTTAGAAAAAAATAATAATAAATATAGCTGCGAGCAGCGATGACGGGCCAAAGCCCGGTGGCACTGCCACCCCGGTGGCTTCAGGTCAACTGTGCACAGCGGGCAATGGGCATTTAAAACGGTTAAACATAAAAGTACTATGTCAATATCACACCACATTTACTGCAGCAGCTTTTATGTCAAACTTCAGCCATGTTTTTAGTGTTTTTGGTCCTAACAGCATTTTATTAACTTTTAACCATTTCAACTACCAGAAGACTGCTATTACACTACAATTGTCCACTATAGATCAAGTTTTAGAATAACAAATATTTTCTTACATATATTTCCCTGTCAGCTTGCCTCCTTTAAGATGACAAATACATGATTTTTTTTTTACTCCTACTGCTACTACCTTATTAAATTTATACACATATTTCTTTCAAACCATATTAAAGGTGCCCAAGAATGCTTTTTCACAAGATGTAATATAAATCTAAGGTGTCTCATGAATGTGTCTGTGAAGTTTCAGCTCAAAATACCCCATAGATTTTTTTAAATTAATTTTTTTAACTGCCTATTTTGGGGCATCATTAACTATGCACTGATTTACACTCGACGCCGCCCCTTTAAATGCTCACGCTCCCTGCCAAACGAGCTCTCGACTATATTACAGTGAATTTACAAAGTTCACACAGCTAATATAACCCTCAAATGGATCTTTACAAGATGTTCGTCATGCATGCTGTATGCATGCTTCGAATTATGTGAGTAAAGTATTTATTTGGATGTTAACGTTTTATTCTGAGTGAATTTGAGGCTATATGCTCTGTGGCTAACGGCTAATGCTACATTGTTGGAGAGATTTATAAAGAATGAAGTTGTGTTTATGCATTATACAGACTGCAAGTGTTTAAAAATGAAAATAGCGACGCTCTTGTCTCCGTGAATACAGTAATAAACGATGGTGACTTTAACCACATTTAACAGTACATTAGCAACATGCTAACGAAACATTTAGAAAGACAATTTACAAATATCACTAAAAATATCATGTTATCATGGATCATGTCAGTTATTATTGCTCCATCTGCCATTTTTCTCTATTGTTCTTGCTTGCTTACCTAGTCTGATGCTTCATCTGTGCACAGATCCAGACGTTACTGGCTTGTGTAATCCCTTAAACATGGGCTGGCACTATGCAAATATTGGGGCGTACACCCCGACTGTTACGTAACAGTCGGTGTTATGTTGAGATTCGCCTGTTTTTCGGAGGTCTTTTAAACAAATGAGATTTATATAAGAAGGAGGAAACAATGGAGTTTGAGACTCACTGTATGTCATTTCCATGTACTGAACTCTTGTTATTTAACTATGCCGAGGTAAATTCAATTTTTGAATCTAGGGCACCTTTAAGGCTGTGCGCTATAAGTAAATGTTGTGTTATACCAAACTATTATTTTAACATTGATTATATCATAATATTTACAAATAAATAACTACACACAAAATATTGCATTGTACCCTAAACAATGCAGTTTTATTTTCCAAGTTTTAAAGTTCATTAAAACTCATACAATGAAAACATAGAATCAATCCACTTTAATCAGTGCCTAACACAGCTATTTTGTCATTCGAACTTAAAAAAAAAAAAGGACTAACAGTTTTCTTATCTTTTTACTGATCTGAAGTATAGTACCTTCATTTTGAATTCATCCAGGTTCAATTACTAAACATACAATCGTAATTTAATTTAAATCAAACAATGAGTGCAAAATATCATCCTAATCTGCCATGTCTGTGTTTTTTCTCAGACAAACCCTAAAAAAAATTCTAGAGCAAATTACATACTGTTATTTGTGCAAATTCCACCGTGCTCTGAGAAATCTAATTTAGCCTTAATGCGAATGTCTGTGATTGCTGATGTTGTATCCACCTTATTCCAACGCCCCACGACGCTTTGCACGAATTATGGGAGTAATTTCCGTTAAACTGTAAACAGTCAGTGATAGACACTATGATCTTTTTAAACTTGGTACAATAAGATGACAGTATTCTACTCACCCTTCAACCAATGAACAATAAATGGATATTTAAAAGTGTGAAAGCATCAACAACGTAATTTCAACAAGCCATGTAAAGGTGTGATTTTTTCCACAGCAATAACGGATGGGTTGAACATATGCTATAGTGATATATATATGCATTATGTAATACATTGCCTTAATAAAAAAGGTCATGAACTTCAGCATTGTGTGATACTATTTCAAAGTGATTTCCATTTTAATAAATTGTATTTACCTGTGAAACAAACCTGGAAAGAGACGTGAGGCTTTGAGGAGATTCTTTGTGCATTCCAGTGAATTATTAATGGGATGTATTGTAAATTATATAGAGAGAACAGACCACAAATGTACAGTATATGCTGTCCTTTTTCATACTATTACAGCAGTATGCAAAGAGACAAAATAAAATATTCTGGAGGATAAAAAGCAGCTGCTGAAAAGAGCTCTTGCCATAGATATTTTTGTTATAACATATTACAATACCAAGCGTTATGTCATTCTCATGATGTCTGAAAATAAAACATGAAAGAAATTGACAGCTGATTCAGTCAAGCTGACAGATAAGCTTTAATTGTAGGGCAACCATATGATTTGAAACGATAAGTTTCAGTTTTTTTGAATGGAAGTTCACCAAACCGGAAGTGGAACCCGTAATTTGAAACGCAGTAGGCTAGTCAGGAATAAGGCTAGTCAATAATCCTCACACTTTATGTTTTTGACCTCCCTGAGCTGTTGTTTGTGCCCCAATCTTATGCAACAAAAGCATGCTTTTGCAGTGTGTTTTTATATTTGAATTAACCCTAATTATCAAACTAATAATGTAATAATATGTTGTCAGTGGCCTACAAATGAACTGGCCTGATTAGCTGCTTCAGATGTATTTGAGTAAGGGTTGGGAATAAACTCTTAAGCACAGTGAGTCTGCAATAAAAGGGTTAAATAACTGATCAAGGCTGTAAAACTCTCTCTGTCTCTCACTTTCACTCACACACACACACACACACACACACACACACACACACACACACACACACACACACACACACACACACACACACACACACACACACACACACACACACACACACACACACACACAGACACACACACACACACACACACACACACACACACACACACACACACACACACAGAGGGAGGGGGTAGGGGGACTGCCACAGCCAAACCGTTCGAGATATCAAAAATCCGCTGGCAATTTTTCATCATCAATGTCTTGACTTCATGCTGACCAAGTTTGTTGGTGATCGGATTAATCGCCTAGGAGGAGTATATCAAATTCCAGAGCATGTGTTTTTCAAACAACCCATAATAGCTTACTTCCTGTTTAGGTGACGTATAACTTAGAGTACGAAAGTTGTTTGGACCGAAGATGTCTATATGTGTACTGAGTTTTATACTTATATGTGCAAGCGTGTTTGATATATAGACCAAAATTTCAGACCCTGTTCAAGGGGGCGCTGTCGAGCCCTCCTGCCACGCCCAGGTACCAGCTTCAGCCCGGCCCTGGTGGCCGCGGGTTCCAATGTATGTGCAAAGTTTCATGAGTTTTCGAGCATGGTAAGGGCCCCAAAAATGCCCGAATAGTCGGAAAAAAAATAATAATAAATATAGCTGCGAGCAGCGATGACGGGCCAAAGCCCGGTGGCACCGCCACCCCTGTGGCTTCAGGGCAACTGTGCATGGTGGGCAATGGGCATTTAAAACAGTTAAGCATAAAAGGACTGTCAAATTCACTCCACATTTACTGCACTGCAAGGTAGCGCTATAGAGCCCCTCCTCCCTGCCCGTTTCTAAGGCTTTGCCCATGTCTACTGGCTAACAATCCTGATGTGTGTGTAGAGTTTCAAACAATTTGAAGCATGCTAAGAGTCTCAAAAGCATTCAAAACCAATATAAAAGTTTGATGCGTTGCCAAGGCAACTGTGTTTGCGATATCACAATTCTTTTCAAAGGTCTACATCTGACATGTTTTGACATTATTTAAATGAAGTTTGAAGCAAATAGGGTAAACATAAGATGGTGATCTCAAAGCATGCTGAAAGTAACACATTTCCTGCTGCCAGTTGGTGGCGCTATAACTTTGACTCACAATAGTCACATCTATGTGATCAGCCTTGTAGAACGAAGACACAGCCGAAGATTCATCAAAATCAATTAATGTATGCAGAAGTTATAACACTTTGTTTCCCTTTTCTTGCTATTAATTTGTTGCCTCGCCACGGCCAAACCATTTGAGATATCCAAAATCCGTTTGCAATTAAACAACTTCAATGTATTAGCACCAAGTAAAAAAAGTTTGGTGTAAATTGTATAAACCCTGTTGGAGTAGTAGTATTAAATTCAAAGCCTGTTTTTTCAAAAAATTAACATTCAAACCAAAATAGCTGACTTCCTGTTGGTTGGAGCTAATGAATGTAAATTAGAAAATTGTCCGGCTTGATGAGAACAATATGTGTACCGAGTTTGGTGACTGTAGGAAAAACTAACCCCCCCACTTTTGTCAAAAGGTGGCGCTACTGAGCCCCTCCACCACGCCCATTTCTATGGCTTTGTCCATGTATACTGGTTGACAATATTGATGTGTGTATCGAGTTTCATGCAATTTGAAGGATGTTAAGAGCCTCAAAAACACTAAAGAATATTATTAAAGTTTGATGTGTTGCCATGGCAACAATATTTAAAATATCAAGAATCCTGTCACATTTCTACATCTGCTGTGTATTGACATTACACTGATGAAGTTTGAAGCAAATCAGGTAAACATAACAGAGTGAACTCAATGCATTTTGAAAGTGACACACTTCTTGCTGCCAGTTGGTGGCGCTATAATTTTGACTCACAATAGTCACATCCATGTGATCAGATTCCTATAACGAACACACCGCTGAAGTTTCATAAACATCAGTCAATGTATGCAGAAGTTATAACACACTTCCTGTTTCCCTTTTCTCGCCATAAATTCGTTGCCTCGCCACGGCCAAACCATTCGAGATATCAAAAATCCGCTGGCAATTTTTCATCATCAATGTCTTGACTTCATGCTGACCGAGTTTGGTGGTGATCGGATTAATCGCCTAGGAGGAGTATATCAAATTCTAGAGCATGTGTTTTTCAAACAACCCGTAATAGCTTACTTCCTGTTGAGGTGACGTATAACTTAGAGTACGAAAGTTGTTTGGCCCGATGATGTCTATATGTGTACTGAGTTTTATACTTATATGTGCAAGCGTGTTTGATATATAGACCAAAATTTCGGAACCTGTTCAAGGGGGCGCTGTCGAGCCCTCCTGCCACGCCCGGGTACCAGCTTCTGCCCGGCCCTGATGGCCGCGGGTTCCAATGTATGTGCAAAGTTTCATGAGTTTTCGGGCATGGTAAGGGCCACAAAAATGGCTGAATAGTCGGGAAAAAAAAAAATAAATAAATATAGCTGCGAGCAGCGATGACGGGCCAAAGCCCGGTGGCACCGCCACCCCGGTGTCTTCAGGGCAACTGTGCACGGCGGGCAATGGGCATTTAAAACGGTTAAACATTAACGGACCATGTCAATTTTACACCACATTTACTGCAGCAGCTTTTACTTCAGCCAAGTTTTTAGTGTTTTTGGTCCAAACAGCATATTATTAACTTTGAACAATTTCAACTGCCAGAAGACTGCTATTACACTACAATTTTCCACTTTAGATCAAGTTTTAGAATAACAAATATTTTCTTACATATATTTCCCTGTCAGTTTGCCTCCTTTAAGATGAAAAATACATGATTTTTTATTTTTTTTACTCCTACTGCCAATACCTTATTAAATTCATACACATATTTCTTTCAAACCATATTAAGGCTGTGCACTATAAGTAAATGTGTTATACCAAACTATTATTTTGAAATTGATTATATCATAATATTTACAAATAAATAACTACACACAAAATATTGCATTGTACCCTAAACAATGCAATTTTATTTTCCAAGTTTTACAGTACATTAAAACTCATGCAATGAAAACATAGAATCAATCCGCTTTATTCAGTGCCTAACACAGCTATTTTGTCATTCAAACTTAGAAAAAGACAAAGACTGACAGTTTTTTTTATCTTTTTACTGATCTGAAATATAGTACCTTCATTTTGAATTAATTCAGGTTCAATTACTAAACATTCAATAGTAATTTAATTTAAATCAAACAATGAGTGCAAAATATCATCCTACTCTGCCATGTCTGTTTTTTCTCAGACAAACCCTAAAAAATTCTAGAGTAAATTACATACTATTATTTGTGCAAACTTCACCGTGCTCTGAGAAATCTAATTTAGCCTTAATGTGAATGTCTGTGATTGCTGATGTTGTATCCACCTTATTCCAACGCCCATGACGCTTTGCATGAATTATGGCAGTAATTTACGTTAAGCTGTAAACAGTCAGTGATAGACACTATGAACACAGTAATGCGTTTTATTTTTAAACTGGGTACAATGAGATGACATTATTCTACTCACCCTTCAACCAACAAACAATAAATGGACATTTAAAAGTGTGAAAGCATCAACAAGGTAATTTCAACAGGCCATGAAAAGGTGTGATTCTTTCCACAGCAATAATGGATGGGTTGAACATATGCTATAGTGATATATATGCATTATGTAATACGTTGCCTTAATAAAAATGTTCATGAACTTCAGCATTGTGTGATACTATTTCAAAGTGATTTCCATTTTAATAAATTGTATTTACCCACCTGGAAAGAGACGTGAGGCTTTGAGGAGATTCTTTGTGCATTCCAGTGAATTATTAATGGGATGTATTGTAAATTATATAGAGAGAACAGACCACAAATGTGCAGTATATGCTGTCCTTTTTCATACTATTACAGCAGTATGCAAAGAGACAAAATAAAATATTCTGGAGGATAGAACACAGCTGCTGAAAAGAGCTCTTGCCATAGATATTTTTGTTATAACATGTTATATTACAATACCAAGCGTTATGTAATTCTCATGATGTCTGAAAATAAAACATGAAAGAAAAAGTGACAGTTTATGTTTTTGACCTCCCTGAGCTGTTGTTTGTGCCCCAATCTTATGCACCAAAAGCATGCTTTTGCAGTGTGTTTTTATATTTGAATTAACCCTAATTATCAAACTAATAATGTAATAATATGTTGTCAGTGGCCTACAGATAAACTGGCCTGATTAGCTGCATCAGATGTGTTTGAGTAAGGGTTGAGAATAAACTCTTAAGCACAGTGAGGCTGTAAAACTCTCTCTCTCACTTTCACTCAAACACACACACACACACACACACACACACAGAGAGAGGGGGGTAGGGGGACTGAGACCCTACGTCTAAGAGAGCTTATGTGTGTGCGTAAGAATGTTTGAAAATCCACATTTAAACCAAAATATCTGACTTCCTGTTGGTCAGAGCTAATGACTGTAAATGAGAAAGTTGTCCAGTTTAATGAGAACAATAAGTGTAATGAGTTTGGTGACTGTAGGTTAAACAAAACCCCCCACTTTTGTCAAAAGGTGGCGCTGCAGAGCCCCTGCTCCCCGCCCATTTCTAAGGCTTTGTCCATATCTACTGTATGACAATAATGATATGTGTGTCGAGTTTCATCCAATTTGAAGCATGTTAACGGCTTCAAAAACACCCAAGAATATTATAAAAGTTTGACGTGTTGCCAAGGCAACTATGTTTGAGATATAACAATTCTTTTCAAAGGTCTACATCTGCCATGTTTTGACATTATTGTGGTGAAGTTTGAAGCACATGGGATAAAAATAAGATGGTGATCTCAAAGAATTTTGAAAGTGACATGCTTCCTGCTGCCAGTTGGTGGCAGTATAACTTTGACTCACAATAGTCACATCCATGTGATCGGAATATTACAACCAACACACTCGTGAAGTTTCATAAAGATCAATCAATGTATGCAGAAGTTATAACACATTTCCTGTTTCCCTTTTCTCGCCATAAATTCGTTGCCTCGCCACGGCCAAACCGTTCGAGATATCAAAAATCCGCTGGCAATTTTTCATCATCAATGTCTTTACTTCATGCTGACCAAGTTTGGTGGTGATCGGATTAATCGCCTAGGAGGAGTATATCAAATTCCAGAGCATGTGTTTTTCAAACAACCCGTAATAGCTGACTTCCTGTTGAGGTGACGTATAACTTAGAGTACGAAAGTTGTTTGGCCCGATGATGTCTATATGTGTACTGAGTTTTATACTTATATGTGCAAGCGTGTTTGATATATAGACCAAAATTTCGGAACCTGTTCAAGGGGGCGCTGTCGAGCCCTCCTGCCACGCCCGGGTACCAGCTTCTGCCCGGCCCTGATGGCCGCGGGTTCCAATGTATGTGCAAAGTTTCATGAGTTTTCGAGCATGGTAAGGGCCCCAAAAATGCCCGAATAGTCGGAAAAAAATAAATAAATAAATATAGCTGCGAGCAGCGATGACGGGCCAAAGCCCGGTGGCACCGCCACCCCGGTAGCTTCAGGTCAACTGTGCACAGCGGGCAATGGGCATTTAAAATGGTTAAACATAAAAGTACTATGTCAATATCACACCACATTTACTGCAGCAGCTTTTACTTCAAACTTCAGCCATGTTTTTAGTGCTTTTGGTCCAAACAGCATATTATTAACTTTTAACCATTTCAACTACCAGAAGACAGCTATTACACAACAATTGTCCACTATAGATCAAGTTTTAGAATAACAAATATTTTCGTACATATATTTCCCTGTCAGCTTGCCTCCTTTAAGATGACAAATACATGATTTTTTTTTTTTTTACTCCTACTGCTACTACCTTATTAAATTTATACACATATTTCTTTCAAACCATATTAAGGCTGTGCACTATAAGTAAATGTTGTGTTATACCAAACTATTATTTTAACATTGATTATATCATAATATTTACAAATAAATAACTACACACAAAATATTGCATTGTACCCTAAACAATGCAGTTTTATTTTCCAAGTTTTAAAGTTCATTAAAACTCATACAATGAAAACATAGAATCAATCCACTTTAATCAGTGCCTAACACAGCTATTTTGTCATTTGAACTTAAAAAAAAACAAAGACTAACAGTTTTCTTATCTTTTTACTGATCTGAAGTATAGTACCTTCATTTTGAATTCATCCAGGTTCAATTACTAAACATACAATCGTAATTTAATTTAAATCAAACAATGAGTGCAAAATATCATCCTAATCTGCCATGTCTGTGTTTTTTCTCAGACAAACCCTAAAAAAATTCTAGAGCAAATTACATACTGTTATTTGTGCAAACTTCACCGTGGTCTGAGAAATCTAATTTAGCCTTAATGCGAATGTCTGTGATTGCTGATGTTGTATCCACCTTATTCCAACGCCCCACTATGCTTTGCACGAATTATGGAAGTAATTTCCGTTAAACTGTAAACAGTCAGTGATAGACACTATGATCTTTTTAAACTGGGTACAATAAGATGACATTATTCTACTCACCCTTCAACCAATGAACAATAAATGGACATTTAAAAGTGTGAAAGCATCAACAACGTAATTTCAACAAGCCATGTAAAGGTGTGATTTTTTTCCACAGCAATAACGGATGGGTTGAACATATGCTATAGTGATATATATATGCATTATGTAATACATTGCCTTAATAAAAAAGGTCATGAACTTCAGCATTGTGTGATACCTGTGAAACAAACCTGGAAAGAGACGTGAGGCTTTGAGGAGATTCTTTGTGCATTCCAGTGAATTATTAATGGGATGTATTGTAAATTATATAGAGAGAACAGACCACAAATGTACAGTATATGCTGTCCTTTTTCATACTATTACAGCAGTATGCAAAGAGACAAAATAAAATATTCTGGAGGATAGAAAGCAGCTGCTGAAAAGAGCTCTTGCCATAGATATTTTTGTTATAACATATTACAATACCAAGCGTTATGTCATTCTCATGATGTCTGAAAATAAAACATGAAAGAAATTGACAGCTGATTCAGTCAAGCTGACAGATAAGCTTTAATTGTAGGGCAACCATATGATTTGAAACGATAAGTTTCAGTTTTTTTGAAAGGAAGTTCACCAAACCGGAAGTGGAACCCGTAATTTGAAACGCAGTAGGATAGTCAGGAATAAGGCTAGTCAATAATCCTCACACTTCATATTTTTGACCTCCCTGAGCTGTTGTTTGTGCCCAAATCTTATGCACCAAAAGCATGCTTTTGCAGTGTGTTTTTATATTTGAATTAACCCTAATTATCAAACTAATAATATAATAATATGTTGTCAGTGGCCTACAAATGAACTGGCCTGATTAGCTGCTTCAGATGTGTTTGAGTAAGGGTTGGAAATAAACTCTTAAGCACAGTGAGTCTGCAATAAAAGGCTGTAAAACTCTCTCTGTCTCTCTGTCTCTCACTTTCACTCACTCACACACACACACACACACACACACACACACACACACACACACACACACACACACACACACACACAGAGGGTGGGGGTAGGGGGACTGAGACCCTACGTCTAAGAGAGCTTAAGTATGTGCGTAAGAATGTTTGAAAAATCCACATTTAAACCAAAATATCTGACTTCCTGTTGGTCAGAGCTAATGACTGTAAATGAGAAAGCTGTCCAGTTTAATGAGAACAATAAGTGCACCGAGTTTGGTGACTGTAGGTTAAACTAAACCCCCCACTTTTGTCAAAAGGTGGCGCTGCAGAGCCCCTGCTCCCCGCCCGTTTCTAAGGCTTTGTCCATATCTACTGTATGACAATAATGATATGTGTGTCGAGTTTCATCCAATTTGAAGCATGTTAACGGCTTCAAAAACGCCAAAGAATATTATAAAAGTTTGACGTGTTGCCAAGGCAACTATGTTTGAGATATCACAATTCTTTTCAAAGGTCTACATCTGCCATGTTTTGACATTATTGTGGTGAAGTTTGAAGCAAATCGGATAAAAATAAAATGGTGATCTCAAAGCATTTTGAAAGTGACACGCTTCCTGCTGCCAGTTGGTGGCAGTATAACTTTGACTCACAATAGTCACATCCATGTGATCAGACTCCTATAACGAACACACCGCTGAAGTTTCATAAACATCAATCAATGTATGCAGAAGTTATAACACACTTCCTGTTTCCCTTTTCTCGCCATAAATTTGTTGCCTCGCCACGGCCAAACCGTTCGAGATATCAAAAATCAATGTCTTGACTTCATGCTGACCAAGTTTGGTAGTGATCGGAATAATCTCCTAGGAGGAGTATATCAAATTCCAGAGCATGCGTTTTTCAAGCAACCCGTAATAACTGACTTCCTGTTCAGGTGGCGTTTAACTTAGAGTACGAAAGTTGTTTGGCCCGATGAGGTCTATATGTGTACCGAGTTTTATACTTGTATGTGCAAGCGTGTTTGATATATAGACCATGTTTTCAGACCCCATTCAAGGGGGCGCTCTCGAGCCCCCCTGCCACGCCCGGGTACCAGCTTCTGCCCGGCCCTGTTGGCCGCGGATTCCAATGTGTGTGCAAATTTTCAAGAGTTTTCGAGCATGGTAAGGGCCCCAAAAATGCCCGAATAGTCGAAAAAAAAAAAAAAATAATAATAATAATAATAATCCTAAAGAAAACAAAAGGGCCTTCATCCCCTTACAGGGCTTTGGCCCTAATAATCCTAAAGAAAACAATAGGGCCTTCAGCCCCTTGGGCTTTGGCCCTAAATATAGCTGCGAGCAGCGATGACGGGCCAAAGCCCGGTGGCACCGCCACCCCGGTGGCTTCAGGTCAACTGTGTACGGCGGGCAATGTGCATTTAAAACGGTTAAACATAAAAGGACTATGTCAATTTCAAACCACATTTACTGCAGAGGCTGATGCTCCTATGATGACAAACCACAAAAGCCACATGCATGAGATCACTTTCATGTCACAGAATGTTATAAGTCTATTTCAAATTAGTGCAGAATATCATCATAATCTTAAATGTCTGGGTTTTTTCTCATTGCGAGTTCAGGCTGCATGATTTTAGCCCCGATTTTAGCTCGCAGACAGGTTTTGTGAAATTGCAGACAAATGCCCGAAATCACAGGCAAATCGGTGCTCTGTTACGCGAGTGATCTGTTACAGTCTCCCCAACCATTTCCTCCTCCATATTCTTCTTTTCTTTTTCTTGTTTTCGCTGAAAATCAGCACACAGGCCATTCATATTGCTAGCTTCTTGCGGGTTACCGTTTTTAATACTAAACCCAGTGTCACTTGAGAACTCCGGTCTTGCATGCGTGATATTGCGTTGTTTCCTTGTCACATCTCCCGTGGGTTTGGTTGTGAAACGTAGTTTAAGTGCCAGACAGTTGTCTGCGATTCTTCCTATTCTAAATTCATACAGTGTGAAACCTTCTGTCGCCGATCCATCATGCATTTTGAACACAACAGCGACTGAATGCTGGCCAAGATAGTCATGCAGTGTGAAAAGAACAGTGACCCGACTACTTTGAAAATCGTGCAGTCTGAACTCAGCTTCAGACAACCCCTATAAAAATTATAGACCAAATTATATACTGTTATTTGTGCAAACTCCACAGTGCTCTGAAATAACTAATCCAGCCAAAATGTGAATCTGTGATTGCTGATGTTGTATAATCCTCATACTTCTATTCATGTGTTTTTTTGACCTCCCTGAGCTGTTGCTTGTGCACCAATCTTATGCACCAAAAGCATGCATTCATTTAATTTTAATATGTGTGGTATAAGAAAAAAAAATAAAATGAATAAAAAAAAAAAAAATAAATAAAGCCAAATCACAGAACCTGCAAAGACAATTTTAATTTCAAGTCTCAGGTAATAATAAGGTTCATGTCTAGATTTTTCTGCTCACTTATGCAAGTTTATTTTAAACAGCCACTTATATAATCATGTGAAATTTTACTGAAACAGGGGTTTTTAATAAATTTGAATTATATCAATAAATAAATAATTCAAAAATTCTAATTGTAATTGTTAAAAATAATTAACTCAAACAATATTTCGAAAAAATTAAGATTGTAATGTACACATACGCATGCACAGAGAGAGAAAAAGATATACATAGACAGTGACACAGACATAGACCCACACACAGACACCCCCCCTCCCCCCAACCACACACACACCCGAATGAACCTGAGGTAGCATGGGGGAGGAGAGAGAGAGAGGGAGAGAGACTGAGACAGACTGAGAAGATCATTTTAAACAAACAAACAAACAAAAAAATCTTAATTGTGACAAAGTAGTCTTTGATAATTTTTTAAATATACCTGCACAAACAGTATATAAAAACAAAATCTATGTTCTATATATATATATAATCAACTTGATTATATGTGTTTGACTTATCCAACCCTGTTTAAAAATAGGTAGATGCTGCCCTCTAGTTGTTACTCTATGTATGACATTAATTATATTTGATTGAAAAAATTGATTAATCTGCCTACTGCCTAAGTTTTTTTAATTGGAAAAAAATAATAAATTGTGTTTATTTCAAACATCTGTATTATTCTATATATAAATTAATTGTGTATAATGTTTTTTTTATAGAAAATATGAGTCATTCCATTTCCCTTTTTTGATATTACTTCAAAATATTACCATGGCAAGACGGTTCAAGATCCATTATCCGTTCTCAATTTAACATCTTCAATGTCTTAGCAACATGGTAAAAAATGTTTGGTCTGGATTGAATAAACCCCCCTAGAAGTAGTAGTTTAAAATTCAGAGCCTGTTTAGTCAAAAAATCCACATTCAAACCAATATAGCAGATTTCCTGTTGGTCGGAGCTAATGACTGTAAATTAGAAAATTGTCCAGGTTAATGAGAAGAATAAGTGTACCGAGTTTGGTGACTGTAGGTTAACCTAATCCCCCCACTTTTGTCAAAAGGTGGCGCTATAGAGGCCCTTCTCCCCGCCCGTTTCTATGGTTTTGCCCATGTCTACTGGTTGATATTTCTGATGTGTGCATTGAGTTTCATGCAATTTGAAGCATGTTAAGAGTTTCAAAAGCTTCCAAAACAAATATTAAAGTTTGATGTGTTGCCATGGCAACAGTGTTTGTGACATCACTATTCTTTTCAAAGGTCTACATTCACCATGTCTTAACATTATTCTGGTGAAGTTTGAAGCAAATCGGATAAAAATAAGATGGTGATCTCAAAGCATTTTGAAAGTGACACACTTCCTGCTGCCAGTTGGTGGCGCTATGACTTTGACTCACAATAGACACATCCATGTGATCGGACTACTACAACCAACACACTTGTGAAGTTTCATAAAGATCAATCAATGTATGCAGAAGTTATAACACACTTCCTGTTTCCCTTTTCTCACCATAAATTTGTTGCCTCGCGACGGCCAAACCGTTCGAGATATCAAAAATCCGCTGGCAATTTTTCATCATCGATGTCTTGACTTCATGCTGACCGAGTTTGATGGCGATCGGATTAATCGTCTAGGAGGAGTATATCAAATTCCAGATCATGCGTTTTTCAAACAACCCATAATAGCTGACTTCCTGTTGAGGTGACGTATAACTTAGAGCACGAAAGTTGTTCGGCCCGATGAGGTCTATATGTGTACCGAGTTTTATACTTGTATGTGCAAGCGTGTTTGATATATGGACCATGTTTTCGGACCCCATTCAAGGGGGCGCTGTCGAGCCCCCCTGCCACGCCCAGGTACCAGCTTCTGTCCGGCTGTAATGGCCGCAGGTTCTGACCCGTGTGCAAAATTTCAAGAGTTTTTGAGCATGTTAAGGGCCCCAAAAAACCCCAAAACCTAAAAAAAAAAATAAAAAAAAAAAATAATAATAATAAATATAGCTGCGAGCAGCGATGGCGGGCCCAAGCCCGGTGGCACCGCCACCCCGGTGGCTTCAGGGCAACTGTGCACAGCGGGCAATAGGCACTTAAAACTGTTAAACATCAAAGGACTATGTCAAATTCACTCCACATTTACTGCACTACATTGTCCCACTATAGAGCCCCTCCTCCCTGCCCATTTTCAAAGGATTACATGTGCCTGTTACAACAGAGACACGGAGGCAGAGGTATAAAAGAATCCAGGTAAGTTTATTCACATAAAGCAGAGCACAGGGTGATGGTAAGCAGATAATGGATTCTTGAGAGATGAAGAGAATGTAATACTGTCCTGATTTTGTCTTGCAGATACGGATGAAGAGATGTGATGGAAGGAATCGGCGGAGACACTCACACACACAGGCAGGTAGGCACACAAGGGGAACTGGAGACGACGGAGATGGAGGAGACGACTGGAGCAGGTAAGTATGGTGTTTGGAGTCCTTAAGGTAAGCATACATATGTTGTAGTGCAAACGAGACCGGACAGTGAGTGTGTGTGAGTGTGGTGGCTTTGTAGTGGTGGTGATTGCAGTGCTGATGAGTCACAGGTGGCGGTGATCAGTATGCTGGTGATTGAGTGCGTGGGTAAGGGAGTGAGGTGGAACCTGACGTGTCTGTGACAGTGCCAAGTTTTAACATTATTCTGATGAATTTTGAAGCAAATCAGGTAAAAATAAGAGGGTGATCTCAATGTATGCTGAAAGTGACACATTTTCTGCTTCCAGTTGGTAGCGCTATGACTTTGAATCACAATAGTCACATCCATGTGATCAGCCTTGTACAACGAAGACTAAGCCGAAGTTTCATCAAAATCAATTAATGTATGCAGAAGTTATAACACTTTGTTCCCCTTTTCTTGCCATAAATTCGTTGCCTCGCCACGGCCAAACCGTTTGAGATATCCAAAATCCGTTTGCAATTAAACAACTTCAATGTGTTAGCAACAAGTTAAAAAAAGCTTGGTGTAAATTGGATAAACCCTGTAGGAGTAGTATTATAAAATTCATAGCCTGTTTTTTCAAAAAATTAACATTCAAACCAAAATAGCCGACTTCCTGTTGGTCGGAGCTAATGAATGTAAATTAGAAAATTGTCCGGCTTGATGAGAACAATATGTGTACCGAGTTTGGTGACTGTAGGAAAAACTAACCCCCCCACTTTTGTCAAAAGGTGGCGCTACTGAGCCCCTCCACCACGCCCATTTCTATGGCTTTGTCCATGTCTACTGGTTGACAATATTGATGTGTGTGTCGATTTTCATGCAATTTGAAGCATGTTAAGAGCCTCAAAAACACTCAAGAATATTATTAAAGTTTGATGTGTTGCCATGGCAACAATATTTCAAATATCAAAAATCCTGTCATAGGTCTACATCTGCTGTGTATTGACATTACACTGATGAAGTTTGAAGCAAATCAGGTAAAAATAAGAGGGTGATCTCAAAGCATTTCAAAAAGTGATACACTTCCTGCTGCCAGTTGGTGGCGCTATAACTTTGACTCACAATACTCACATCCATGTGATCAGACTACTACAACCAACACACTCGTGAAGTTTCATAAAGATCAATATATGTATGCAGACGTTATAACACATTTCCTGTTTCCTTTTTCTCGCCATAAATTCGTTGCCTCGCCACGGCCAAACCGTTCGAGATATCAAAAATCCGCTGGCAATTTTTAATCATCAGTGTCTTGACTTCATGCTGACCGAGTTTGGTGGCGATCGGATTAATCGCCTAGGAGGAGTATATCAAATTCCAGAGCATGCGTTTTTCAAACAACCCTTAATAGCTGACTTCCTGTTGGCGTGGCATTTAACTTAGAGCACGAAAGTTGTTCAGCCCGATGAGGTCTATATGTGTACCGAGTTTCATACTAATACGTGCAAGCGTGTTTAATATATGGACCAAATTTTCAGACTTTTTTCAAGGGGGCGCTGTCGAGCCCCCCTGCCACGCCCGGGTACCAGCCTCTGCGGCATCCTAATGGCCGCGGATTCCAATGTGTGTGCCAATTTTCAAGAGTTTTTGAGCATGTTAAGGCCCCCAAAAAGCCCCGGAAGACGGAAAAAAAAAAATAAATAAATAAATATAGCTGCGAGCAGCGATGGCGGGCCCAAGCCCGGTGGCACCGCCACCCCCGGTGGCTTCAGGGCAACTGTGCACAGCGGGCAATAGGCACTTAAAACGGTTAAACATCAAAGGACTATGTCAAATTCACTCCACATTTACTGCACTACAAGGTGCCACTATAGAGCCCCTCCTCCCTGCCCATTTTCAAAGGATTACATGTGCCAAGTTTTAACGTTATTCTGATGAATTTTGAAGCAAATCAGGTAAAAATAAGAGGGTGATCTCAATGTATGCTGAAAGTGACACATTTTCTGCTTCCAGTTGGTAGCGCTATGACTTTGAATCACAATAGTCACATCCATGTGATCAGCCTTGTACAACGAAGACTAAGCCGAAGTTTCATTAAAATCAATTAATGTATGCAGAAGTTATAACACTTTGTTTCCCTTTTCTTGCCATAAATTCGTTGCCTCACCACGGCCAAACCGTTTGAGATATCCAAAATCCGTTTGCAATTAAACAACTTCAATGTGTTAGCAACAAGTTAAAAAAAGCTTGGTGTAAATTGGATAAACCCTGTAGGAGTAGTAGTATAAAATTCATAGCCTGTTTTTTCAAAAAATTAACATTCAAACCAAAATAGCTGACTTCCTGTTGGTCGGAGCTAATGAATGTAAATTAGAAAATTGTCCGGCTTGATGAGAACAATATGTGTACCGAGTTTGGTGACTGTAGGAAAAACTAACCCCCCCACTTTTGTCAAAAGGTGGCGCTACTGAGCCCCTCCACCACGCCCATTTCTATGGCTTTGTCCATGTCTACTGGTTGACAATACTGATGTGTGTGTCGAGTTTCATGCAATTTGAAGCATGTTAAGAGCCTCAAAAACACTCAAGAATATTATTAAAGTTTGATGTGTTGCCATGGCAACAATATTTCAAATATCAAAAATCCTGTCATAGGTCTACATCTGCTGTGTATTGACATTACACTGATGAAGTTTGAAGCAAATCAGGTAAAAATAAGAGGGTGATCTCAAAGCATTTCAAAAAGTGATACACTTCCTGCTGCCAGTTGGTGGCGCTATAACTTTGACTCACAATACTCACATCCATGTGATCAGACTACTACAACCAACACACTCGTGAAGTTTCATAAAGATCAATATATGTATGCAGACGTTATAACACATTTCCTGTTTCCTTTTTCTCGCCATAAATTCGTTGCCTCGCCACGGCCAAACCGTTCGAGATATCAAAAATCCGCTGGCAATTTTTAATCATCAGTGTCTTGACTTCATGCTGACCGAGTTTGGTGGCGATCGGATTAATCGTCTAGGAGGAGTATATCAAATTCCAGAGCATGCGTTTTTCAAACAACCCTTAATAGCTGACTTCCTGTTGGCGTGGCATTTAACTTAGAGCACGAAAGTTGTTCAGCCCGATGAGGTCTATATGTGTACCGAGTTTCATACTAATACGTGCAAGCGTGTTTAATATATGGACCAAATTTTCAGACTTTTTTCAAGGGGGCGCTGTCGAGCCCCCCTGCCACGCCCGGGTACCAGCCTCTGCGGCGTCCTAATGGCCGCGGATTCCAATGTGTGTGCCAATTTTCAAGAGTTTTTGAGCATGTTAAGGCCCCCAAAAAGCCCCGGAAGACGGAAAAAAAAAAAAAAAAAATAATAAATATAGCTGCGAGCAGCGATGGCGGGCCCAAGCCCGGTGGCACCGCCACCCCGGTGGCTTCAGGGCAACTGTGCACAGCGGGCAATAGGCATTTAAAACGGTTAAACATCAAAGGACTATGTCAAATTCGCTCCACATTTACTGCACTACAAGGTGCTGCTATAGAGCCCCTCCTCCCTGCCCATTTTCAAAGTATTACATGTGCCAAGTTTTAACATTATTCTGATGAATTTTGAAGCAAATCAGGTAAAAATAAGAGGGTGATCTCAATGTATGCTAAAAGTGACACATTTTCTGCTTCCAGTTGGTGGCGCTATTACTTTGAATCACAATAGTCACATCCATGTGATCAGCCTTGTACAACGAAGACTAAGCCGAAGTTTCATCAAAATCAATTAATGTATGCAGAAGTTATAACACTTTGTTTCCCTTTTCTTGCCATAAATTCGTTGCCTCGCCACGGCCAAACCGTTTGAGATATCCAAAATCCGTTTGCAATTAAACAACTTCAATGTGTTAGCAACAAGTTAAAAAAAGTTTGGTGTAAATTGGATAAACCCTGTAGGAGCAGTAGTATAAAATTCATAGCCTGTTTTTTCAAAAAATTAACATTCAAACCAAAATAGCTGACTTCCTGTTGGTCGGAGCTAATGAATGTAAATTAGAAAATTGTCCGGCTTGATGAGAACAATATGTGTACCGAGTTTGGTGATTGTAGGAAAAACTAACCCCCCCACTTTTGTCAAAAGGTGGCGCTACTGAGCCCCTCCACCACGCCCATTTCTATGGCTTTGTCCATGTCTACTGGTTGACAATATTGATGTGTGTGTCGAGTTTCATGCAATTTGAAGCATGTTAAGAGCCTCAAAAACACTCAAGAATATTATTACAGTTTGACCTGTTGCCATGGCAACAATATTTCAAATATCAAAAATCCTGTCATAGGTCTACATCTGCTGTGTATTGACATTACACTGATGAAGTTTGAAGCAAATCAGGTAAAAATAAGAGGGTGATCTCAAAACATTTCAAAAAGTGATACACTTCCTGCTGCCAGTTGGTGGCGCTATAACTTTGACTCACAATAGTCACATCCATGTGATCAGACTCCTATAACGAACACACTCGTGAAGTTTCATAAAGATCAATATATGTATGCAGACGTTATAACACATTTCCTGTTTCCTTTTTCTCGCCATAAATTCGTTGCCTCGCCACGGCCAAACCGTTCGAGATATCAAAAATCCCCTGGCAATTTTTAATCATCAGTGTCTTGACTTCATGCTGACCGAGTTTGGTGGCGATCGGATTAATCGTCTAGGAGGAGTATATCAAATTCCAGAGCATGCGTTTTTCAAACAACCCTTAATAGCTGACTTCCTGTTGGCGTGGTGTTTAACTTAGAGCACGAAAGTTGTTCGGCCCGATGAGGTCTATATGTGTACTGAGTTTCATACTAATACGTGCAAGCGTGTTTAATATATGGACCAAATTTTCAGACTTTTTTCAAGGGGGCGCTGTCGAGCCCCCTGCCACGCCCGGGTACCAGCTCTCCGGCGTCCTAATGGCCGCGGATTCCAATGTGTGTGCCAATTTTCAAGAGTTTTTGAGCATGTTAAGGCCCCCAAAAAGCCCCGGAAGACGGAAAAAAAAAAAAAAAAAAAAAAATAAAAAAAAAAAATAATAAATATAGCTGCGAGCAGCGATGGCGGGCCCAAGCCCGGTGGCACCGCCACCCGGTGGCTTCAGGGCAACTGTGCACAGCGGGCAATAGGCATTTAAAACGGTTAAACATCAAAGGACTATGTCAAATTCGCTCCACATTTACTGCACTACAAGGTGCCACTATAGAGCCCCTCCTCCCTGCCCATTTTCAAAGTATTACATGTGCCAAGTTTTAACATTATTCTGATGAATTTTGAAGCAAATCAGGTAAAAATAAGAGGGTGATCTCAATGTATGCTAAAAGTGACACATTTTCTGCTTCCAGTTGGTGGCGCTATGACTTTGAATCACAATAGTCACATCCATGTGATCAGCCTTGTACAACGAAGACTAAGCCGAAGTTTCATCAAAATCAATTAATGTATGCAGAAGTTATAACACTTTGTTTCCCTTTTCTTGCCATAAATTCGTTGCCTCGCCACGGCCAAACCGTTTGAGATATCCAAAATCCGTTTGCAATTAAACAACTTCAATGTGTTAGCAACAAGTTAAAAAAAGCTTGGTGTAAATTGGATAAACCCTGTAGGAGTAGTAGTATAAAATTCATAGCCTGTTTTTTTCAAAAAATTAACATTCAAACCAAAATAGCTGACTTCCTGTTGGTCGGAGCTAATGAATGTAAATTAGAAAATTGTCCGGCTTGATGAGAACAATATGTGTACCAAGTTTGGTGACTGTAGGAAAAACAAACCCCCCCACTTTTGTCAAAAGGTGGCGCTACTGAGCCCCTCCACCACGCCCATTTCTATGGCTTTGTCCATGTCTACTGGTTGACAATATTGATGTGTGTGTCGAGTTTCATGCAATTTGAAGCATGTTAAGAGCCTCAAAAACACTCAAGAATATTATTACAGTTTGACCTGTTGCCATGGCAACAATATTTCAAATATCAAAAATCCTGTCATAGGTCTACATCTGCTGTGTATTGACATTACACTGATGAAGTTTGAAGCAAATCAGGTAAAAATAAGAGGGTGATCTCAAAACATTTCAAAAAGTGATACACTTCCTGCTGCCAGTTGGTGGCGCTATAACTTTGACTCACAATAGTCACATACATGTGATCAGACTCCTATAACGAACACACTTGTGAAGTTTCATAAAGATCAATATATGTATGCAGACGTTATAACACATTTCCTGTTTCCTTTTTCTCGCCATAAATTCGTTGCCTCGCCACGGACAAACCGTTCGAGATATCAAAAATCCCCTGGCAATTTTTAATCATCAGTGTCTTGACTTCATGCTGACCGAGTTTGGTGGCGATCGGATTAATCGTCTAGGAGGAGTATATCAAATTCCAGAGCATGCGTTTTTCAAACAACCCTTAATAGCTGACTTCCTGTTGGCGTGACGTTTAACTTAGAGCACGAAAGTTGTTCGGCCCGATGAGGTCTATATGTGTACCGAGTTTCAGACTAATACGTGCAAGCGTGTTTAATATATGGACCAAATTTTCAGACCTTTTTTCAAGGGGGCGCTGTTGAGCCCCCCTGCCACGCCCGGGTACCAGCTTCTGCCCGGCCCTGTTGGCCGCGGATTCCAATGTGTGTGCCAATTTTCAAGAGTTTTTGAGCATGTTAAGGCCCCCAAAAAGCCCCGGAAGACGGAAAAAAAAAAAAAAAAAAAAAAAAAAAAAAAAATAATAATCCTTAGAAAAACAAGAGGGCCCTGCGCGAATTTTCGCTTGGGCCCTAATAATCCTTAGAAGAACAAGAGGGCCCTGCGCGAATTTTCGCTTGGGCCCTAATAATCCTTAGAAGAACAAGAGGGCCCTGCGCGAATTTTCGCTTGGGCCCTAAAAATAAATAAAAAATAATAATCCTTAGAAGAACAAGAGGGCCCTGCGCGAATTTTCGCTTGGGCCCTAATAATAATAATCCTTAGAAGAACAAGAGGGCCCTGCGCGCTTAATTCGCTTGGGCCCTAATAATCCTTAGAAGAACAAGAGGGCCCTGCGCGCTTAATTCGCTTGGGCCCTAATAATAATAATAATCCTTAGAAGAACAAGAGGGCCCTGCACGCTAATTCGCTTGGGCCCTAATAATCCTAAAGAAAACAATAGGGCCTTCAGCCCCTTACAGGGCTTTGGCCCTAAGAATAATAATAATAATAATCCTAAAGAAAACAATAGGGCCTTCAGCCCCTTACAGGGCTTTGGCCCTAATAATCCTAAAGAAAACAATAGGGCCTTCAGCCCCTTGGGCTTTGGCCCTAAATATAGCTGCGAGCAGCGATGACGGGCCAAAGCCCGGTGGCACCGCCACCCCGGTGGCTTCAGGTCAACTGTGCACAGCGGGCAATGGGCATTTAAAACGGTTAAACATAAAAGTACTATGTCAATATCACACCACATTTACTGCAGCAGCTTTTACTTCAAACTTCAGCCATGTTTTTAGTGTTCTCCAAACAGCATATTATTAACTTTTAACCATTTCAACTACCAGAAGACTGCTATTACATTACAATTGTCCACTATAGATCAAGTTTTAGAATAACAAATATTTTCGTACATATATTTCCCTGTCAGCTTCCCTCTTTTAAGATGACAAATACATGATTTTTTTTTTTACTCCTACTGCTACTACCTTATTAAATTTATACACATATTTCTTTCAAACCATATTAAGGCTGTGCACTATAAGTAAATGTTGTGTTATACCAAACTATTATTTTAACATTGATTATATCATAATATTTACAAATAAATAACTACACACAAAATATTGCATTGTACCCTAAACAATGCAGTTTTATTTTCCAAGTTTTAAAGTTCATTAAAACTCATACAATGAAAACATAGAATCAATCCACTTTAATCAGTGCCTAACACAGCTATTTTGTCATTCGAACTTAAAAAAACCCCAAAGACTAACAGTTTTCTTATCTTTTTACTGATCTGAAGTATAGTACCTTCATTTTGAGTTCATCCAGGTTCAATTACTAAACATACAATCGTAATTTAATTTAAATCAAACAATGAGTGCAAAATATCATCCTAATCTGCCATGTCTGTGTTTTTTCTCAGACAAACCCTAAAAAAAATTCTAGAGCAAATTACATACTGTTATTTGTGCAAACTCCACCGTGCTCTGAGAAATCTAATTTAGCCTTAATGCGAATGTCTGTGATTGCTGATGTTGTATCCACCTTATTCCAACGCCCCACGACGCTTTGCACGAATTATGGGAGTAATTTCCGTTAAACTGTAAACAGTCAGTGATAGACACTATGATCTTTTTAAACTGGGTACAATAAGATGACATTATTCTACTCACCCTTCAACCAATGAACAATAAATGGACATTTAAAAGTGTGAAAGCATCAACAACGTAATTTCAACAAGCCATGTAAAGGTGTGATTTTTTCCACAGCAATAACGGATGGGTTGAACATATGATATAGTGATATATATATGCATTATGTAATACATTGCCTTAATAAAAAAGGTCATGAACTTCAGCATTGTGTGATACTATTTCAAAGTGATTTCCATTTTAATAAATTGTATTTACCTGTGAAACAAACCTGGAAAGAGACGTGAGGCTTTGAGGAGATTCTTTGTGCATTCCAGTGAATTATTAATGGGATGTATTGTAAATTATATAGAGAGAACAGACCACAAATGTACAGTATATGCTGTCCTTTTTCATACTATTACAGCAGTATGCAAAGAGACAAAATAAAATATTCTGGAGGATAAAAAGCAGCTGCTGAAAAGAGCTCTTGCCATAGATATTTTTGTTATAACATATTACGATACCAAGCGTTATGTCATTCTCATGATGTCTGAAAATAAAACATGAAAGAAATTGACAGCTGATTCAGTCAAGCTGACAGATAAGCTTTAATTGTAGGGCAACCATATGATTTGAAACGATAAGTTTCAGTTTTTTTGAATGGAAGTTCACCAAACCGGAAGTGGAACCCGTAATTTGAAACACAGTAGGCTAGTCAGGAATAAGGCTAGTCAATAATCCTCACACTTCATGTTTTTGACCTCCCTAAGCTGTTGTTTGTGCCCCAATCTTATGCACCAAAAGCATGCTTTTGCAGTGTGTTTTTATATTTGAATTAACCCTAATTATCAAACTAATAATGTAATAATATGTTGTCAGTGGCCTACAAATGAACTGGCCTGATTAGCTGCTTCAGATGTGTTTGAGTAAGGGTTGGGAATAAACTCTTAAGCACAGTGAGTCTGCAATAAAAGGGTTAAATAACTGATTAAGGCTGTAAAAGTCTCTCTGTCTCTCACTTTCACTCACTCACACACACACACACACACACACACACACACACACACACACACACACACACAGAGGGAGGGGGACTGAGACCCTACGTCTAAGAGAGCTTAAGTGTGTGCGTAAGAATGTTTGAAAAATCCACATTTAAACCAAAATATCTGACTTCCTGTTGGTCAGAGCTAATGACTGTAAATGAGAAAGTTGTCCAGTTTAATGAGAACAATAAGTGTACCGAGTTTGGTGACTGTAGGTTAAACAAAACCCCCCACTTTTGTCAAAAGGTGGCGCTGCAGAGCCCCTGCTCCCCGCCCGTTTCTAAGGCTTTGTCCATATCTACTGTATGACAATAATGATATGTGTATCGAGTTTCATCCAATTTGAAGCATGTTAACGGCTTCAAAAACGCCCAAGAATATTATAAAAGTTTGACGTGTTGCCAAGGCAACTATGTTTGAGATATCACAATTCTTTTCAAAAGTCTACATCTGCTGTGTATTGACATTACACTGATGAAGTTTGAAGCAAATCAGGTAAAAATAAGAGGGTGATCTCAAAGCATTTCAAAAAGTGATACACTTCCTGCTGCCAGTTGGTGGCGCTATAACTTTGACTCACAATAGTCACATCCATGTGATCAGACTACTACAACCAACACACTCGTGAAGTTTCATAAAGATCAATATATGTATGCAGACGTTATAACACATTTCCTGTTTCCTTTTTCTCGCCATAAATTCGTTGCCTCGCCACGGCCAAACCGTTCGAGATATCAAAAATCCGCTGGCAATTTTTCATCATCAATGTCTTGAGTTCATGCTGACCGAGTTTGGTGGTGATCAGATTAATCGTCTAGGAGGAGTATATCAAATTCCAGAGCATGCATTTTTCAAACAACCCATAATAGCTGACTTCCTGTTGAGGTGACGTATAACTTAGAGTACGAAAGTTGTTCGGCCCGATAAAGTCTATATGTGTACCGAGTTTTATACTTGTATGTGCAAGCGTGTTTGATATATAGACCATGTTTTCTGACCCAATTCAAGGGGGCGCTGTCGAGCCCCTCTGCCACGCCCGGGTACCAGCTTTTCTCCGGCTGTAATTGCCGTGGGTTCTGACCCGTGTGCAAAATTTCAAGAGTTTTTGAGTATGTTAAGGGCCCAAAAACCCCAAAAACTTAGAAAAAAATAATAATAAATATAGCTGCGAGCAGCGATGACGGGCCAAAGCCCGGTGGCACCGCCACCCCTGTGGCTTCAGGGCAACTGTGCATGGCGGGCAAATGGCATTTAAAACAGTTACGCATAAAAGGACTGTCAAATTCACTCCACATTTACTGCACTACAAGGTAGCGCTATAGAGCCCCTCCTCCCTACCCGTTTCTAAGGCTTTGCCCATGTCTACTGGCTAACAATCCTGATGTGTGTGTGGAGTTTTAAACAATTTGAAGCATGCTAAGAGTCTCAAAAGCATTCAAAACCAATATAAAAGTTTGATACGTTGCCAAGGCAACTGTGTTTGAGATATCACAATTCTTTTCAAAGGTCTACATCTGACATGTTTTGACATTATTTAAATGAAGTTTGAAGCAAATAGGGTAAACATAAGATGGTGATCTCAAAGCATGCTGAAAGTAACACATTTCCTGCTGCCAGTTGGTGGCACTATAACTTTGACTCACAATAGTCACATCTATGTGATCAGCCTTATAGAACGAAGAAGAGGGAGGGGGACTGAGACCCTACGTCTAAGAGAGCTTAAGTGTGTGCGTAAGAATGTTTGAAAAATCCACATTTAAACCAAAATATCTGACTTCCTGTTGGTCAGAGCTAATGACTGTAAATGAGAAAGTTGTCCAGTTTAATGAGAACAATAAGTGTACCGAGTTTGGTGACTGTAGGTTAAACAAAACCCCCCACTTTTGTCAAAAGGTGGCGCTGCAGAGCCCCTGCTCCCCGCCCGTTTCTAAGGCTTTGTCCATATCTACTGTATGACAATAATGATATGTGTATCGAGTTTCATCCAATTTGAAGCATGTTAACGGCTTCAAAAACGCCCAAGAATATTATAAAAGTTTGACGTGTTGCCAAGGCAACTATGTTTGAGATATCACAATTCTTTTCAAAAGTCTACATCTGCTGTGTATTGACATTACACTGATGAAGTTTGAAGCAAATCAGGTAAAAATAAGAGGGTGATCTCAAAGCATTTCAAAAAGTGATACACTTCCTGCTGCCAGTTGGTGGCGCTATAACTTTGACTCACAATAGTCACATCCATGTGATCAGACTACTACAACCAACACACTCGTGAAGTTTCATAAAGATCAATATATGTATGCAGACGTTATAACACATTTCCTGTTTCCTTTTTCTCGCCATAAATTCGTTGCCTCGCCACGGCCAAACCGTTCGAGATATCAAAAATCCGCTGGCAATTTTTCATCATCAATGTCTTGAGTTCATGCTGACCGAGTTTGGTGGTGATCAGATTAATCGTCTAGGAGGAGTATATCAAATTCCAGAGCATGCATTTTTCAAACAACCCATAATAGCTGACTTCCTGTTGAGGTGACGTATAACTTAGAGTACGAAAGTTGTTCGGCCCGATAAAGTCTATATGTGTACCGAGTTTTATACTTGTATGTGCAAGCGTGTTTGATATATAGACCATGTTTTCTGACCCAATTCAAGGGGGCGCTGTCGAGCCCCTCTGCCACGCCCGGGTACCAGCTTTTCTCCGGCTGTAATTGCCGTGGGTTCTGACCCGTGTGCAAAATTTCAAGAGTTTTTGAGTATGTTAAGGGCCCCAAAAACCCCAAAAACTTAGAAAAAAAATAATAATAAATATAGCTGCGAGCAGCGATGACGGGCCAAAGCCCGGTGGCACCGCCACCCCTGTGGCTTCAGGGCAACTGTGCATGGCGGGCAAATGGCATTTAAAACAGTTACGCATAAAAGGACTGTCAAATTCACTCCACATTTACTGCACTACAAGGTAGCGCTATAGAGCCCCTCCTCCCTACCCGTTTCTAAGGCTTTGCCCATGTCTACTGGCTAACAATCCTGATGTGTGTGTGGAGTTTTAAACAATTTGAAGCATGCTAAGAGTCTCAAAAGCATTCAAAACCAATATAAAAGTTTGATACGTTGCCAAGGCAACTGTGTTTGAGATATCACAATTCTTTTCAAAGGTCTACATCTGACATGTTTTGACATTATTTAAATGAAGTTTGAAGCAAATAGGGTAAACATAAGATGGTGATCTCAAAGCATGCTGAAAGTAACACATTTCCTGCTGCCAGTTGGTGGCACTATAACTTTGACTCACAATAGTCACATCTATGTGATCAGCCTTATAGAACGAAGACACAGTCGAAGATTCATCAAAATCATTTAATGTATGCAGAAGTTATAACACTTTGTTTCCCTTTTCTTGCTATTAATTTGTTGCCTCGCCACGGCCAAACCATTTGAGATATCCAAAATCCGTTTGCAATTAAACAACTTCAATGTATTAGCACCAAGTAAAAAAAGTTTGGTGTAAATTGTATAAACCCTGTTGGAGTAGTAGTATTAAATTCAAAGCCTGTTTTTTCAAAAAATTAACATTCAAACCAAAATAGCTGACTTCCTGTTGGTTGGAGCTAATGAATGTAAAATAGAAAATTGTCCGGCTTGAGGAGAAAAATATGTGTACCGAGTTTGGTGACTGTAGGAAAAACTAACCCCCCCACTTTTGTCAAAAGGTGGCGCTACTGAGCCCCTCCACCACGCCCATTTCTATGGCTTTGTCCATGTCTACTGGTTGACAATATTGATGTGTGTATCGAGTTTCATGCAATTTGAAGGATGTTAAGAGCCTCAAAAACACTCAAGAATATTATAAAAGTTTGACGTGTTGCCATGGCAACAATATTTCAAATATCAAGAATCCTGTCACAGGTCTACATCTGCTGTGTATTGACATTACACTGATGAAGTTTGAAGCAAATCAGGTAAACATAACAGAGTGAACTCAATGCATTTTGAAAGTGACACACTTCTTGCTGGTGGCGCTATAACTTGGACTCACAATAGTCACATCCATGTGATCAGACTCCTATAACGAACACACCGCTGAAGTTTCATAAACATCAATCAATGTGTGCAGAAGTTATAACACACTTCCTGTTTCCCTTTTCTTGCCATAAATTCGTTGCCTCGCCACGGCCAAACCGTTCGAGATATCAAAAATCCGCTGGCAATTTTTCATCATCAATGTCTTGACTTCATGCTGACCGAGTTTGGTGGTGATCGGATTAATCGCCTAGGAGGAGTATATCAAATTCCAGAGCATGTGTTTTTCAAACAACCCGTAATAGCTTACTTCCTGTTGAGGTGACGTATAACTTAGATTACGAAGGTTGTTTGGCCCGATGATGTCTATATGTGTACTGAGTTTTATACTTATATGTGCAAGCGTGTTTGATATATAGACCAAAATTTCGGACCCTGTTCAAGGGGGCGCTGTCGAGCCCTCCTGCCACGCCCGGGTACCAGCTTCTGCCCGGCCCTGATGGCCGCGGGCTCCAATGTATGTGCAAAGTTTCATGAGTTTTCGAGCATGGTAAGGGCCCCAAAAATGCCTGAATAGTCGGAAAAAAAATAATAATAAATATAGCTGCGAGCAGCGATGACGGGCCAAAGCCCGGTGGCACCGCCACCCCTGTGGCTTCAGGGCAACTGTGCATGGCGGGCAATGGGCATTTAAAACAGTTAAGCATAAAAGGACTGTCAAATTCACTCCACATTTACTGCACTACAAGGTAGCGCTATAGAGCCCCTCCTCCCTGCCCATTTCTAAGGCTTTGCCCATGTCTACTGGCTAACAATCCTGATGTGTGTGGAGTTTCAAACAATTTGAAGCATGCTAAGAGTCTCAAAAGCATTCAAAACCAATATAAAAGTTTGATGCGTTGCCAAGGCAACTGTGTTTGAGATATCACAATTCTTTTCAAAGGTCTACATCTGACATGTTTTGACATTATTTAAATGAAGTTTGAAGCAAAAAGGTTAAACGTAAGATGGTGATCTCAAACCATGATGAAAGTAACACATTTCCTGCTGCCAGTTGGTGGCGCTATAACTTTGACTCACAATAGTCACATCTAAGTGATCAGCCTTGTAGAACGAAGACACAGCCGAAGATTCATCAAAATCAATTAATGTATGCAGAAGTTATAACACTTTGTTTCCCTTTTCTTGCTATCAATTCGTTGCCTCGCCACGGCCAAACCATTTGAGATATCCAAAATCCGTTTGCAATTAAACAACTTCAATGTATTAGCACCAAGTAAAAAAAGTTTGGTGTAAATTGTATAAACCCTGTTGGAGTAGTAGTATTAAATTCAAAGCCTGTTTTTTCAAAAAAATTAACATTCAAACCAAAATAGCTGACTTCCTGTTGGTCGGAGCTAATGAATGTAAATTAGAAAATTGTCCGGCTTTATGAGAACAATATGTGTACCGAGTTTGGTGACTGTAGGAAAAACTAACCCCCCCACTTTTGTCAAAAGGTGGCGCTACTGAGCCATTTCACCACGCCCATTTCTATGGCTTTGTCCATGTCTACTGGTTGACAATATTGATGTGTGTGACAGGTTTCATCCAATTTCAAGCATGTTAAGGGCCTCAAAAACATGCAAGAATATTATTAAAGTTTGATGTGTTGCCATGGCAACAACAAAAAAAAAATCAAGAATCCCTTCACAGGTCTACATCTGCTGTGTATTGACATTACACTGATGAAGTTTGAAGCAAATCAGGTAAACATAACAGAGTGAACTCAAAGCATTTTTAAAAGTGATACACTTCCTGCTGCCAGTTGGTGGCGCTATAACTTTGACTCACAATAGTCACATCCATGTGATCGGACTCCTATAACGAACACACTCGTGAAGTTTCATAAACATCAATCAATGTATGCAGAAGTTATAGCACACTTCCTGTTTCCCTTTTCTCGCCATAAATTCGTTGCCTCGCCACGGCCAAACCATTCGAGATATCAAAACTCCGCTGGCAATTTTTCATCATCAATGTCTTGACTTCATGCTGACCGAGTTTGGTGGTGATCAGATTAATCGTCTAGGAGGAGTATATCAAATTCCAGAGCATGCATTTTTCAAACAACCCATAATAGCTGACTTTCTGTTGAGGTGACGTATAACCTGTCAACCTGTCCGGTTGTAATGGCCGCGGATTCTTACCCGTGTGCAAAATTTCAAGAGTTTTTGAGCATGTTAAGGGCCCCAAAAATCCCAAAAACATAGAAAAAAAAATATATATATAGCTGCGAGCAGCGATGACGGGCCAAAGCCCGGTGGCACCGCCACCCCGGTGGTTTCAGGGCAACTGTGCACGGCGGGCAATGGGCATTTAAAACGGTTAAACATAAAAGGACTATGTCAATTTCACACCACATTTACTGCAGCAGCTTTTACTTCAGCCAAGTTTTTAGTGTTTTTGGTCCAAACAGCATATTATTAACTTTGAACAATTTCAACTGCCAGAAGACTGCTATTACACTACAATTTTCCACTTTAGATCAAGTTTTAGAATAACAAATATTTTCTTACATATATTTCCCTGTCAGCTTGCCTCCTTTAAGATGAAAAATACATGATTTTTAATTTTTTTTACTCCTATTGCCAATACCTTATTAAATTCATACACATATTTCTTTCAAACCATATTAAGGCTGTGCACTATAAGTAAATGCTGTGTTATACCAAACTATTATTTTAAAATTGATTATATCATAATATTTACAAATAAATAACTATACACAAAATACTACATTGTACCCTAAATAATGCAATTTTATTTTCCAAGTTTTACAGTACATTAAAACTCATGCAATGAAAACATAGAATCAATCCGCTTTATTCATTGCCTAACACAGCTATTTTGTCATTCAAACTTAGAAAAAGACAAAGACTGACAGTTTTTTATTTTTATCTTTTTACTGATCTGAAATATAGTACCTTCATTTTGAATTAATTCAGGTTCAATTACTAAACATTCAATAGTAATTTAATTTAAATCAAACAATGAGTGCAAAATATCATCCTACTCTGCCATGTCTGTTTTTTCTCAGACAAACCCTAAAAAATTCTAGAATAAATTACATACTGTTATTTGTGCAAACTTCACCGTGCTCTGAGAAATCTAATTTAGCCTTAATGCGAATGTCTGTGATTGCTGATGTTGTATCCACCTTATTCCAACGCCCCATGACGCTTTGCACGAATTATGGGAGTAATTTACGTTAAGCTGTAAACAGTCAGTGATAGACACTATGAACGCAGTAATGCGTTTTATTTTTAAACTGGGTACAATGAGATGACATTATTCTACTCACCCTTCAACCAACGAACAATAAATGGACATTTAAAAGTGTGAAAGCATCAACAAGGTAATTTCAACAGGCCATGAAAAGGTGTGATTCTTTCCACAGCAATAACAGATGAGTTGAACATTTGCTATAGTGATATATATGCATTATGTAATACGTTGCCTTAATAAAAATGTTCATGAACTTCAGCATTGTGTGATACTATTTCAAAGTGATTTCCATTTTAATAAATTGTATTTACCTGTGAAACAAACCTGGAAAGAGACGTGAGGCTTTGAGAAGATTCTTTGTGCATTCCAGTGAATTATTAATGGGATGTATTGTAAATTATATAGAAAGAACAGACCACAAATGTGCAGTATATGCTGTCCTTTTTCATACTATTACAGCAGTATGCAAAGAGACAAAATAAAATATTCTGGAGGATAGAAAGCAGCTGCTGAAAAGAGCTCTTGCCATAGATATTTTGTTATAACATGTTATATTACAATACCAAGCGTTATGTAATTCTCATGATGTCTGAAAATAAAACATGAAAGAAAAATTGACAGTTTATGTTTTTGACCTCCCAGAGCTGTTGTTTGTGCCCCAATCTTATGCACCAAAAGCATGCTTTTGCAGTGTGTTTTTATATTTGAATTAACCCTAATTATCAAACTAATAATGTAATAATATGTTGTCAGTGGCCTACAGATGAACTGGCCTGATTAGCTGCTTCAGATGTGTTTGAGTAAGGGTTGAGAATAAACTCTTAAGCACAGTGAGGCTTTAAAACTCTCTCTCTCACTTTCACTCAAACACACACACACAGAGGGAGGGGGGTAGGGGGACTGAGACCCTACGTCTAAGAGAGCTTATGTGTGTGCGTAAGAATGTTTGAAAATACAAAATACAATGTTTGAGATATTACAATTCTTTTCAAAGGTCTACATCTGCCATGTTTTGACATTATTGTGGTGAAATTTGAAGCAAATCGGATAAAAATAAGATGGTGATCTCAAAGCATTTTGAAAGTGACACGCTTCCTGCTGCCAGTTGGTGGCAGTATAACTTTGACTCACAATAGTCACATCCATGTGATCGGACTATTACAACCAACACACTCGTGAAGTTTCATAAAGATCAATCAATGTATGCAGAAGTTATAACACATTTCCTGTTTCCCTTTTCTCGCCATAAATTCGTTGCCTCACCACGGCCAAACCGTTCGAGATATCAAAAATCCGCTGGCAATTTTTCATCATCAATGTCTTGACTTCATGCTGACCGAGTTTGGTGGTGATCGGATTAATTGCCTAGGAGGAGTATATCAAATTCCAGAGCATGCGTTTTTCAAACAACCCATAATAGCTGACTTCCTGTTGAGGTGACGTATAACTTTGAGTACGAAAGTTGTTCGGCCCGATGAGGTCTATATGTGTACCGAGTTTTAGACTTATATGTGCAAGCGTGTTTGATATATAGACCAAAATTTCGGACCCTGTTCAAGGGGGCGCTGTCGAGCCCTCCTGCCACGCCTGGGTACCAGCTTCTGCCCGGCCCTGATGGCCGCGGGTTCCAATGTATGTGCAAAGTTTCATGAGTTTTCGAGCATGGTAAGGGCCCCAAAAATGCCCGAATAGTCGGAAAAAAAAAATAATAAATATAGCTGCGAGCAGCGATGCGGGCCCAAGCCCGGTGGCACCGCCACCCCGGTGGCTTCAGGGCAACTGTGCACAGCGGGCAATAGGCACTTAAAACGGTTAAACATCAAAGGACTATGTCAAATTCACTCCACATTTACTGCACTACAAGGTGCCACTATAGAGCCCCTCCTCCCTGCCCATTTTCAAAGGATTACATGTGCCAAGTTTTAACATTATTCTGATGAATTTTGAAGCAAATCAGGTAAAAATAAGAGGGTGATCTCAATGTATGCTGAAAGTGACACATTTTCTGCTTCCAGTTGGTGGCGCTATTACTTTGAATCACAATAGTCACATCCATGTGATCAGCCTTGTACAACGAAGACTAAGCCGAAGTTTCATCAAAATCAATTAATGTATGCAGAAGTTATAACACTTTGTTTCCCTTTTCTTGCCATAAATTCGTTGCCTCGCCACGGCCAAACCGTTTGAGATATCCAAAATCCGTTTGCAATTAAACAACTTCAATGTGTTAGCAACAAGTTAAAAAAGTTTGGTGTAAATTGGATAACCCTGTAGGAGCAGTAGTATAAAATTCATAGCCTGTTTTTTCAAAAAATTAACATTCAAACCAAAATAGCTGACTTCCTGTTGGTCGGAGCTAATGAATGTAAATTAGAAAATTGTCCGGCTTGATGAGAACAATATGTGTACCGAGTTTGGTGATTGTAGGAAAAACTAACCCCCCACTTTTGTCAAAAGGTGGCGCTACTGAGCCCCTCCACCACGCCCATTTCTATGGCTTTGTCCATGTCTACTGGTTGACAATATTGATGTGTGTGTCGAGTTTCATGCAATTTGAAGCATGTTAAGAGCCTCAAAAACACTCAAGAATATTATTACAGTTTGACCTGTTGCCATGGCAACAATATTTCAAATATCAAAAATCCTGTCATAGGTCTACATCTGCTGTGTATTGACATTACACTGATGAAGTTTGAAGCAAATCAGGTAAAAATAAGAGGGTGATCTCAAAACATTTCAAAAAGTGATACACTTCCTGCTGCCAGTTGGTGGCGCTATAACTTTGACTCACAATAGTCACATCCATGTGATCAGACTCCTATAACGAACACACTCGTGAAGTTTCATAAAGATCAATATATGTATGCAGACGTTATAACACATTTCCTGTTTCCTTTTTCTCGCCATAAATTCGTTGCCTCGCCACGGACAAACCGTTCGAGATATCAAAAATCCCCTGGCAATTTTTAATCATCAGTGTCTTGACTTCATGCTGACCGAGTTTGGTGGCGATCGGATTAATCGTCTAGGAGGAGTATATCAAATTCCAGAGCATGCGTTTTTCAAACAACCCTTAATAGCTGACTTCCTGTTGGCGTGGTGTTTAACTTAGAGCACGAAAGTTGTTCGGCCCGATGAGGTCTATATGTGTACTGAGTTTCATACTAATACGTGCAAGCGTGTTTAATATATGGACCAAATTTTCAGACTTTTTTCAAGGGGGCGCTGTCGAGCCCCCCTGCCACGCCCGGGTACCAGCCTCTCCGGCGTCCTAATGGCCGCGGATTCCAATGTGTGTGCCAATTTTCAAGAGTTTTTGAGCATGTTAAGGCCCCCAAAAAGCCCCGGAAGACGGAAAAAAAATAAAAAAAAAAAATAAAAAAAAAATAATAATAATCCTTAGAAGAACAAGAGGGCCCTGCGCGAATTTTCGCTTGGGCCCTAATAATAATCCTAAAGAAAACAATAGGGCCTTCAGCCCCTTACAGGGCTTTGGCCCTAATAATAATCCTAAAGAAAACAATAGGGCCTTCAGCCCCTTACAGGGCTTTGGCCCTAATAATAAAAATCCTAAAGAAAACAATAGGGCCTTCAGCCCCTTACAGGGCTTTGGCCCTAATAATAATCCTAAAGAAAACAATAGGGCCTTCAGCCCCTTACAGGGCTTTGGCCCCAATAATAATACTAAAGAAAACAATAGGGCCTTCAGCCCCTTACAGGGCTTTGGCCCTAATAATCCTAAAGAAAACAATAGGGCCTTCAGCCCCTTACAGGGCTTTGGCCCTAATAATCCTAAAGAAAACAATAGGGCCTTCAGCCGATGGCTTTGGCCCTAATAATAAGAATCCTAAAGAAAACAATAGGGCCTTCAGCCCCTTGGGCTTTGGCCCTAATAATAATCCTAAAGAAAACAATAGGGCCTTCAGCCCCTTACAGGGCTTTGGCCCTAATAATCCTAAAGAAAACAATAGGGCCTTCAGCCCCTTACAGGGCTTTGGCCCTAATAATCCTAAAGAAAACAATAGGGCCTTCAGCCATTCATCTTTGGCCCTAATAATAATCCTTAAGAAAACAAAAGGGCCTTCTTTGGCCCTAATAATCCTAAAGAAAACAAAAGGGCCTTCAGCCCTTTACAGGGCTTTGGCCCTAATAATAATCCTTAGAAGAACAAGAGCGTCCTTCGCCATTTCATTGGCTTGGGCCCTAATAATAATAATAATCCTAAAGAAAACAAAAGGGCCTTCAGCCCTTAGGGCTTTGGCCCTAATAATAATCCTAAAGAAAACAATAGGGCCTTCAGCCATAGAAAACAAAAGGGCCTTCAGCCCTTAGGGCTTTGACCCTAATAATAATCCTAAAGAAAACAATAGGGCCTTCAGCCCTTTGGGCTTTGGCCCTAATAATAATAATAAATATAGCTGCAAGCAGCGATGGCGGGCCCAAGCCCGGTGGCACCGCCACCCCGGTGGCTTCAGGGCAACAGTGCATGGTGGGCAATATGTATTTAAACTGGGTGAATGTAAAAGGAATATGTCAAAGTCATTTGAATATGCCGCATATACTGGAGTCAGCTGGTGCACCTATAACTGTGAACCACAACAGCTAGATCGATGAGATCATTTAAATTTAGATGAATTTCATGTCAGAGGAGGTCACTGTGAAATGAGTGCAGTTATCTTTTGCCGCTCAAAATTTTGTAAGTCTAAATGCAGTGGAAATCTCAGTCCAGAATTTATTTTAAGTTTTATTTATATATTTTCTTCTAAACCATTTTATAAAAAATATGAGTCATTCCGTTTCCCTTTTTTGACATTATTTCAGTCTATCACCATGGCAACACCGTTCAAGATATCCATTATCTGTTCGCAATTTAACATCTTCAATATATTAGCACTATGGTAAAAAATTTTGGTCTGAATCGAATAAACCCCCTAGAAGTAGTAGTTTAAAATTCATAGCCTGTTTATTCAAAAAATTAACATTAAAACCAAAATAGCTGACTTCCTGTTGGTCGGAGCTAATGAATGTAAATTAGAAAATTGTCCGGCTTGATGAGAACAATATGGGTACCAAGTTTGGTGACTGTAGGAAAAGCTAACCCCCCCACTTTTGTCAAAAAGTGGCGTTACTGAGCCCCTCCACCACGCCCATTTCTAAGGCTTTGTCCATGTCTACTGGTTGACAATATTGATGTGTGTGTCGAGTTTCATGCAATTTGAAGCATGTTAAGAGCCTCAAAAACACTCAAGAATATTATTAAAGTTTGATGAGCTCTATGTGTGTACCGAGTTTTAGACTTATATGTGCAAGCGTGTTTGATATATGGACCAAGTTTTTGGGCCCAATTCAAGGGGGCACTGTCGAGCCCCCCTGCCACGCCCGGGTACCAGCTTCTGCCCGGCTGTAATGGCCGTGGATTCTGACCTGTGTGCAAATTTTCAAGAGTTTTTGAGCATGTTAAGGGCCCCAAAAAACCCCAAAACTTAGAAAAAATATAATAATAAATATAGCTGCGAGCAGCGATGACGGGCCAAAGCCCGGTGGCACCGCCACCCCGGTGGCTTCAGGGCAACTGTGCACGGCGGGCAATGGGCATTTAAAACAGTTAAGCTTAAAAGGACTATGTCAAATTCACACCACATTTACTGCACTATAAGGTGGCGCTATAGAGCCCCTCCTCCCTGCCCGTTTCTAAGGCTTTGCCCATGTCTACTGGTTAACAATCCTGATGTGTGTGTGGAGTTTCAATCAATTTGAAGCATGCTAAGAGTCTCAAAAACATTCAAAACCAATATTAAAGTTTGATGCGTTGCCAAGGCAACTGTGTTTGAGATATCACGATTCTTTTCAAAGGTCTACATCTGCCATGTTTTGACATTATTTAAAGGAAGTTTGAAGCAAATTGGGTAAAAATAAGATGGTGATCTCAAAGCATGCTGAAAGTAACACATTTTCTGCTGCCAGTTGGTGGCGCTATAACTTTGACTCACAATAGTCACATCTTTGTGATCAGCCTTGCACAACGAACACACAGCCGAAGATTCATCAAAATCATTTAATGTATGCAGAAGTTATAACACTTTGTTTCCCTTTTCTTGCTATAAATTCATTGCCTCACCCCGGCCAAACCATATGAGATATCCAAAATCTGTTTGCAATTAAACAACTTCAGTGTATTAGCACCAAGTTAAAAAAGTTTGGTGTAAATTGTATAAACCCTGTTGGAGTAGTAGTATTAAATTCAAAGCCCGGTTTTTCAAAAAATTAACATTCAAACCAAAATAGCTGACTTACTGTTGGTCGGAGCTAATGAATGTAAATTAGAAAACTGTCCGGCTTGATGAGAGCAATATGTGTATCAAGTTTGGTGACTGTAGGAAAAACTAACCCCCCCACTTTTGTCAAAAGGTGGTGCTACTGAGACCCTCCATCACGCCAATTTCTATGGCTTTGTCCATGTCTACTGGTTGACAAGATTGATGTGTGTCGAGTTTCATGCCTGTAAAACTTGACGTTCATTCGCATCACGTTACACTCACTCACAGGACACTGCACTTATCGCAATCACAAAAGTTCATTATTTGCATGTGCTTTAATGCATTGCCGGTTAAACATTTCATTCGCATGCTGTTCTTAACCAGAAGCACACTAAAAGCCTGTCAAACAATCCGATTAGTGGACTTTATCTTTTGCATCTGCACTAATACTGTCAAATACACACAAAGTTTAAATAAACAGAGTTGATTATGTCTAAAGTGAAAGTAATCAGTTGAGATAAAATCGGATGCGTGTCTGTATTTTAGTTGCGTGCCGGTCTTAAAGAAACAGAAGCCTAAAGCCCCGGGTATACTTCTCTTTCCGCGCTCGGACGCAGAAATACCCACACTTGCGGTCTTGGTCACTTGAGAGCTCGCGCACGCGACAGGTAGTAAGTGTGCAAGACTGCCCCATGTCTTACGCCCTGTCCCAAATGGCACTCCGGACTTGTGGACTTCCTCAGAGTCCACACTTTGGTGACGTCATGTAGTGCAGACCTATAGGGCCCTTGGCGCGAGTCCACGAGGGCGCATTAAGAGGTATTTTTGGGACAGACTCGATCGACACACCGGAAATAATGGTCTGGTTGTTTTTTGACAGGAGCTGCAGGTTCGGGGATAATATTTAGCATCGAGAACAGGTTTCTTTTCTTTTGCAAAATATTATCTCCATGTCAACTACACAGCCTGCTTTTGCTTATGCTTATGCCACCTGGGCATTAGACATGCTTATTTAAATAATGTACAGGGAGTGCAGAATTATTAGGCAAGTTGATTTTCCGATCATATTTTTTTCCCAAGCACATTTTACCAATTCCAATCCACATCAATCTTAATAACTACTATTAATATTGTTTTTAATCATTTATAAGTGATATATAATTGTTCATGAAGGCTGGAAATGAAAAATGCCTTATATTCAGGTGTGCAGAATTATTAGGCAAGTTTTCTTTTACAGGCAAAATGAGCCAAAAAAGAGATTTAACTCAGACTGAAAAGTCAAAAATTATTAAATACTCATGAGAAGGATGCAATACTAATGCAATACTAGAAATTGCAAAGTTAAAGCATGACCAAGGGACAGCAAAATGCTCATTGGGTCAGCGGGGTCAGACAAAAACAGGTGGAAAATAAAAGACACGTTAACTGCAAAATAATTAAGAATTATGTGTGAAACCATCAGGAACCCTTTAGTCTCCAGCGCCACCATTTTCCAGAACTGCAACCTACCTGGAGTCTCCAGAAGTGCAAGGTCTCAGGATCTCAGAGACTTAGGTTAGCTAAAGAATCCTAAAAAATGACCCGCACTTGATAAGAATCACAAGCTGAAGTGTTATAAAATACATGAAGACTGGGTTTTTATAGGCCTTATAAACCGACAGCTTGAGAGTGACTCCTGAAGGACCAGCACCACATCCTCTTGTACCACTGTTTGAAGAATTTATCTTCCAGAATCTGGCAGTAATTTTTGGAAGATCATTTTTAGTCCATCTCTGCAAGACAGACATTTCAGGATAAGAGATGGACTAAAAGTGAACTCAAACACCTTACTGCCAGATTCTGGATAAATTCTTCAAACAGTGGTACAAGAGGATGTGGTGCTGGTCCATCAGGAGTCATTCTCAAGCTGTCTGTCTATAAGCCCTATTAAAACCCAGTCTTCATGTATTTTATAACACTTCAGCTTGTGATTCTTATCAAGTGCAGGTCATTTTTTAGGATTCTTTAGCTAACCTAAGTCTCTGAGATCCTAACACCTTGCACTTCTGGAGACTCCAGGTAGGTTGCAGCTCTGGAAAATGGTGGCGCTGGAGACTAAAGGGTTCCTGATGGTTTCACACTTAATTCTTCACCTTAATTCTTAATTATTTTGCAGTTAACATGTGTCTTTTCTTTTCCACCTGTTTTTGTCTGACCCCGCTGACCCAATGAGCATTTTGCTGTCCCTTGGTCATGCTTTAACTTTGCAATTTCTAGTATTGCATTAGTATTGCGTCCTTCTCATGAGTATTTAATAATTTTTGACTTTTCAGTCTGAGTTAAATCTCTTTTTTGGCTCATTTTGCCTGTAAAAGAAAACTTGCCTAATAATTCTGCACACCTGAATATAAGGCATTTTTCATTTCCAGCCTTCATGAACAATTATATATCACTTATAAATGATTAAAAACAATATTAATAGTAGTTATTAAGATTGATGTGGATTGGAATTGGTAAAATGTGCTTGGGAAAAAAATATGATCAGAAAATCAACTTGCCTAATAATTCTGCACTCCCTGTATACAGTTGTAATAATACATAATGTTTCATTTGAACTAAGATTACAATTTTAACACATAATAAACATGTGCGTGAGTTTCAGATGAATTTACAGGTTTAAATATAAATACTAGGTTTACATATGACTCAGTAAAGCCCTGACATTCGGTTCTATTTATTTAATGAATCATAATGCGATCGTATTATTCAACGCGCTATTATTATGTTTGAGATATCAACCACTGGTCGATGACCATAATGTTTGTATAGGTAACAACTGGTAAAATGTACACCGTAATGATACCTACACTTAAATATTTTCTTCTCAGCCATGTCATTAATTGCTCTTGAGCGAAGTCTCCTCCCATCCGTTGTCTGATTGGCATTTCGCAAGGATTCCTGGGTAGTTAAAGTGTGCGGAGCCTGCATCTATGCGGGCTTCGTGGAAGACCACTTCAAGGGTACAAAGGGGGCGCTTCTGAGCACACTTCAGAGTGTTAAAATGCTGAATGGGACGGCCTACGGACTCGTAGACTCGGCGAGCATGCGCAAATTAAGTCCACGAGACCGAAAGTCCACATGAAGTGCGCCATTTGGGACAGGGCCTTAAAGGGATAGTTCATTTAGTTGTTTATCTGCTTACCCCCAGTGCATCCAAGATGTAGGTGTCTTTGTTTCTTCAGTAGAACACAATTGATGATTTTTAACTCCAACCGCTGCCGTCTGTCAGTGGTATAATGCAAACGATCGGTTTGTGCGAGAAACCGAACAGTATTTATATCATTTTTTACCTCTAATACACCACTATGTCCAACTGCATTCATCACTCGATTCGTGAGGTCTGATCGCTGTTAGGGACCCTTGTTACCAGATATGTTGAATAAAGACCCGGAGTCAAAGTTTAAAAAAAAAATAATAAATTGAAGAAAAATTTAATGAAGAATAGTTTGTAGTTTCATCAGCAGAAGCCAGCTTCATGTCTCACAAGGAGTTCGTAGGCCGCTCTGCGTACATTCACATTTCCACAACAATTATACTCTAACAGAATCAACTAACTACGTCATTACTTCAGGTTGAATGATTCTGATTGGCTAAGAAAAATAGACAAGATTAGAAATTTTCCACACATGGACAGATAGTAAGAAGCATATCTCCCTTCGTCGCGGTGATGACGAGGGGGACCCTGGATTTAGGTACCGGATGTCCTTTTGGGGTCATGATGTGGCGTCTGCTGGTCTCAAGCAGAATGCCAGTTGTCCAGTACAAAGGGACCTGCACAAAACTCTTAGCACACATACACAGATACACATGATTCACAGCTTCTTCAAGGCTGAAGTTGATCTGAGCTCTGCTCTGAGCAGGAAACTTTCCCCAAAACATACTGATAACATGTTCTTTTCTCTTAGTGAGAGGTACAGAGGAAAATAGACGCTTTAACATACATTGAAGAAGTCATTCAAATATTTTAACAGAAATATAAATGTTGATTAATAACTTAAAAGATATATATTGAAGCGGCAGTGGATTCCAGAATCCACCCCTTCAGTCCCCCCTTTAAAGGCCGATGTGAAGTCTTAAACACCACATCTGGTCTTAACAATTTAGGCCGCTTCAAAATGTAACATTGCTCACCCATGCTCCCCTGGCATGTTACAATTGTATAAAATAGACAATAGGTTTTCCCTTGAAGGACTTAACTAGAACAGAATATTCTACAGAGCACATAGTGCATTATTGATCTTCAGTACTTACACATAGTCGTCTTTATCAATCTTTGTTATTCGGTTTTATCATCAAATTTCTTGACTACAAAGCAAATACATATTTATTCTCTGGAAGCCGGGCTAAATGAGCAAGCACTGTTACTGCATTCCTGGCATGGGCCAGACCCTCAGTCACTCCTCAGATACTAAATACAGACATTGCCTGTAATCATAAACACCAGGATCTATACACTGGTTTTTAGAAAAATATAATTTCCAATTCATTATATATTACAAGGTGATGGATCGCAAATCCACTCCTTTCACTATACCTTTATAGATAATTTTTAATATTAAAAACAAAATTGTGGTCTAATTCAAAATAAACAACAAAAAATAAATAAATAACTAAGACCATCATAATCCATCTAAGTATTGTAAGTTTCTTAAATCATTGTTCAGTTTACAGACATAGCATGTACCACCTTAATTGAAGAACATCTTTTAAATCTCTTTTTTTAAACACCTTTAAAAATAGAAATAAAAGAAAACAAATTTACATGACCGTTTCAATTATCATTTTCAATAAAACATAGAATTGTTACTTTTACTTAATAATCCTTTTGTTAAGATTTCTTTTCACAACAGATCCATTATAGCCCACAACAAAAAAAAGTAAACAATATAAATAAAAATAAACCTAAACCTAAACCTTTGAATTTCAAAACATTTCGTTAAAAACCTTTCATCAGAATGAAATAATCATCAAAACATATAAATTTAGTTAGAGTAACAATTTCTTTGTCTTGACTGATATCTTTATCATGACATTCACTGTTAATAATACTCAATACCTAATTATTATTAATCTGAAACTCAATTTTCACAACATTTCACAGTATTGAGACTGTCAAAAGTACAGCATTCAAAATAATTTAATAATAATTAAGATTTCCTTTAAAGTCAGTTTTAAACTCAAGTTTCTTGTCAATTATAACTGCATAGGCTGACCAAAATCTTAATGACCAAAATCTTAACCCTCTTCTTTGGCAGGGATCTTTTTCATTATTACTCACTACCCCAAAATTGTCAAACAAAAACACAAATGGACAGATTTTCTTCCATAACACTTATAAATTATACAAAATTGTACTATAAGACATTATCAATTTCTTTAAAGCTGATTTTGAAACAGTTTCTCCTTTTTTTTTTTTTATCATCATAATTTCAACTGCTTATAATTTTGTCACTCTATCCCATTGAATTGTTAGTCTGCAGATCTAAAAATATATTATCGTTACTGTCTCCAGTCCCACTTATCTCTATTTTTTTTTTTTTGCAGAAACCAAATTATTGTTTTTCTCAAATCCCTAGGTTGCACAAACAGCCTGATAGCTTCTTTCACCTTCAACCCTTATTACATAAATTATATTTCTCTAGGCATCTAATGTCATGCATCCATTTAATGGATGAAAAATAAAACTTTTATCAGTTATATTCACTCCTCCTTTGTTTGCCCACCGGCCTGACATAAATTTGAGGGGTTTCTCTGGATAATTTACTAGTGACTTAGCCAATGTGTCACTTTGTCTCTACCGTCAAATCTTATAACATTTACGTTTATCATTCTGATCAAACAAATAAGACAGTGTTTAAATTTAGACCCTCAGTTGAATTTAGACAAGGGTTTTTAACCCATGGACGGCAATCTTCAATTACACAATTCCAATTTATATAAATGTTCTTAAAAATACTAATCCAGAGAATAATTAAAATCAACATCATAAATGACAAAAGTCATAATTACCATTAGCAGACAGAGCTGGATATCCAATCCACTTAAAGCTCGTCCCATGTTCTGTATCGTCTTTTCATAAGATTCAATCCGAAATATCGGCTTGTCAAAATTTGTAATTTCACTTAACCCATCTGTAATGATAAAACACTCATTCCAGAGGTTAATGACATACACACACTGAGGACAGATTATTTCCCCAAACTAACACATACAAAACATAAAGTTCAGTCAGCCTCACACACACTAGACACATGAATATGAACCGCTCATTGTCAATGTTAGCTTTTTGTTTTAATTCTGAAAACATATTTGAACTTACCAGTTTTCCTGTAGGTTTTACTCTTATTCAGTCTCAAATTATGTCTCTTCACTATAATTTGTTTTCAGAAAGGTCAGCTGGGTTGTTTTGGTTCTAATCTCATTGTTTTGTTTAAGCTTTAGCAGACTGATAACAGACAGACAGAGCTCCATCCTTTTCCTCCACTCAAGCAGTCTCTCTCTCTTACTGCACTAATAATCTTTTCAACAGAATCAAAAGTCTGTAACTTAGAATTTAATATTAAATTATTATATGGAAACCTTGGTCATTCACAAAGGTTAAAATGTACTTTTTTTTTAAACTTCCAAATAAAAGCCATTACCACCATCTAAGATGTTATGCTAGTAGCCATTTTTGAGGTTATCTTTAGTTTAAATGCTGAATGCACTTATCTGTCTCTTGACTCTTCAAAATCAGTCTTTATCTTTAACCACGACCATTGCCTTGGAATTATCCTCTGCCATGTCTAATGACCTGCAGGAGTAAAAACTATGATAGAGACACATTAGTTCAAAATCACACAGCCTCATGAATTCAGGGATTCATCATCCTGCTGAATCCTAAACTTCTATACAGTTCTTGCCAACAGGGCAACCAACATCATGTTACTAAATTTTACTCTGGTCTCCCCAGAAATTACGGACAATCACCTCATGGTCTCAGTCGGCTCTTGAAAGCTCATTCCCATCAGCTCTATATCAATACTCTTTTTCCTCAGGGTCTTGTCCCCTGGCATAGTTGCTTGTCACAATGAAAAACAAGCCATCTTAGGAACGCGGTTTCTGGTGAGTGGTATAGAGGAGCATTTTTGGGTCAGACTGCTGTTCTTCTCACAGGTCATCCCCCCTTCATGATGCTGCTGGCCTCACAGACATCCTGCTCAACTCTCATACCCATCTCACATAACCACCTCCCATCAGGGTAGGTGCCCAGTGGCGGCGTGACCCCCTGCCTTAGGTTGTCCTCGTCTGGCCAAAGAGGATCTTACCCGTCTTTGAGAAATCACCTCGTGCACACTGGTACCCGCTCTTTCCCATTCCAGATCTTTGACAGTTTTCTTCACCAAAATCAGGTGTTTTCTGGAGCTTAGGGAAGTTGCATTCAAGAGCCACCAGAGCCATTGGATTGCCTAATAGTGTTAAAACATGGAGACAGGTTAATGACAGCAGTATTTAATCACTAAAATCATTAGACTGTGCATTCTCTCAGCAGCAACATATCAGTGCTGAGAATATACTCAGTGAATTTAATTCTCACAGCTGTCCATTCAGTGTAGTGTTCTGCTACATCTGTAACTGGAGCCATCGGCCCTGCACATGGTGGTGACAAAGATTAGACAAAAAATTACTGGTCATAGAATAAATTCATCAAAATAGTCACTTCTATCATTCAAGGTCTGTATTACCATTTTAGAGACCTCTTTATACTCATTGAGTTTTCCTTTGACAAATTTAACAACAAATTTAACTAATTTAACAACTTAACCTCTTTATGGCAATCATTTCTTTCAGCATCTCTGTGTCCATGATTTTCAACTTAGACACTGTGCTTTTATAAATAGCTTGTTATCACTTATGACACAAGCTCAGATAGCAGCCTTTAGCTGACTTTGAATGAGACAGAGACTCTGAGGATTTCAGGACTAGTACACTGTCTTTTTATAACTTTTAACATCAAACTTTACCTATTTCTTGTAACTCTGGCCCAACTTAAGACTTTGCCAGAATTGACATTTGTTTTCAAATAAACATTATTTTTATATTTGTCTTTCACCCATATATTAGGAAACATTAGACATTACAAACTTCTGATCAGGTTGAGTCTCTGTGACACTGGCAGTCTAATTTTTGCCATTTAAACCCTCTATGTCACTTTGACCATCATAAATCAAATATTTAGAACTTAGAGGTCCTACATCATTTAGTTATTCACATTCACAGTAGTGATGTGCTCATCACAAGAAAACATACTTGAGACTGTTCAAATATTTTTCCATAAATTGAAACTTTCAGAACATACAATCATCCCTATTTTCATTCTCTACTTACTTTTTATATATTTTTGTAAATCACGTTTTAGATTTATTTTCAGTAATTTTATATTAACCTGTTTTTGTCCAAACTTATTATTATAGATTTCCCTTCAAAAGGAGTTCCTTAAGACTACAATCTTTTGACCTTATTGTTATCTCTTGTTCTTTCTCAGTTTCACAAGCTCTCAGACAGAGTGGAAGTCTCTTTTTTGTTTCTTTCCTTCTTTTGTTTACAAAATTTGTGGCTATGGCCAAGTTTCCCACACTTGTGGCATTTTAACGGATGTTTACGGCATGAACGAGCCAAATGCCCTTTCCTACCACACTGGTAACATTCTATGTTATTTTGTAGATTTGTTTTAGCTTCAACCACAGCAGCAGATACTTCGCCTATATTTTGATCCTTATTAGCTTGTAAACGGCTCCAGCATACAGCACACCATTGAAGCAGGCATTCCCAGTTTGGAATGTGAACAGAGCCACTGATAAGCAGTTCTCTGTATACTTTGGACAATCCTCCTGTGGCAGATTCAATCACAATAGCTGAATCATAATCTTCATCATTATCATTGGCAGCACAGTAATTTTCATAAGCTGCTCGGAAACGCTCAACATATTCTAAAGGGCTTTCACCAGGTTTTTGTTTGACTTGCGTTACACTTGTCCAGGGAAAGGATCCCCGGCCCAAAATTTCTTTTACTTGTACTGGTACACTGTCTTTTATAGTCACTGTAAGCCATGCAATATTGTCCCCAAGTTACTGGGGCCCTAGGGCCAAACTCAATTCCCTGAATTCTACGTAATTTACTTGAGGGAACCAGACTTTCTACCAGAACCTGTACATCCGCTATGCCCAAATTTTGTTGCCTAGCAACTGCTTCTATTTTATCCCACAAGACTTTGTTTGGGTTAAACAATTTAAAAGGTTCCAATCCTGCAAGCAAACTGTTTTTCTCAGAGGCTGAGAGTCTAGTCCACTCTCCGAGCTCAAAAGCGGCTCCCACCTCTATGTTTCTCTCAACATTGTCAGAACGTCTGACTGGAGCAGCTGAGACAGTCCCCCTGGAAGTGACCACATTCAGTTCCATGGGGGTCAGATGGAGATTTCTGACTTCGGGACCTGTGTTAGGCTTTACTTGCATGGTAGGAAGCTTTGGGGTTTCTGCATAAGTGTGAAGGGTATTTGCAGCAGCAACATTCAATAAACTGCACATCTCAGTGTAAGGGCTATCAGTCTGGTTCTCAGTCTGTGGGGTGGTGCCTGAAGTGGCAGCTGCCTGAACAGTCTGAGAAGAGAGCTCGGAAGCGGAGAGAGCAGACACACTCTGCAATAATTTACAGCTCATGGCTCTATCTGCTTTTTCACAAACTACTTCAAGTCCTTTACTCCAACTACTCAGATCAAACCCTGCGTCAATTCCTGTGATTTCACATATTTTATCACGTTGGGCAGTCAGACTGTACCATCCCTCAGTTACGTCTGGGATTTTCTTTTCAAGAGTTAAAGGTACACCACCCATTTTACAAATCCAAGAATAAGCACAAACAGCAAGAAATTTAAATCTTTCAGGCTCTTTCTTGGTCTGTAGCCAGTCAAGTTGTTGAACAACATTCCAATCAGAATCAAAGCCCTGACTAACCATTTTCTTGATTAGCTCTGCATATTTTTTTGAAGTGAGAGCCTCAGAGCAAAGCTGCTTACAGCGTTTACTCCCTTCTGTGTCATCTGTATCAGGACTGATCAAGTTACTCCATTTGTCAGCCATATCTTAGTAAAAGTTAATACTCACCTGAACAGATGGAGGCGGCGATCTTTAAACAACACAGCTTTGGCTTCTGCTTGATGAAACTGCAAAGTATACTCCAAAATCAGTTACATATACTGGTCCAATCCAATTAGTGTCATAATTTTATTGTTGTCGGGATCGTTCCTGATGCATCCGTGACCAACCAACCCTATCCCTATCTTTATTTTATCGTATTTAACTAAAAGCTTCTATTCCTGACTACCTGAATCTCTAAGCTCGGGGCGCCCCTGTCTGGAATTGGAGTCAGAGAGCTTTGGTTCGTGAGACACACTAGTAGTAACTTCTTTACAACCCCTTAATGGAGTGTAGTATCCCCACACTGTCTGCCTCTTATGGCTTTCAGTGCTTTCCAACTCCTTAATGGAGTGTAGTTATCACCAACCGTCTGCCTCTTATGGCTTTCGGTAATACACCAGCCTGTATTCAAGGACCTGGTGTCCTACACTCACGTCTGAGTGCGTAAACCCACCGTCTCACTTCCCAATCCTCTCAACTCTTTCAACCAGACAGCCCTAACCAATAAATAAATAAATCTTCCTACCTTGTTTGTTGGTTAGTCAGGGATGTCACCAAAGAATGATTGCTCGCAATTCCTCCACCATAAACTGTTAGGGACCCTTGTTACCAGATATGTTGAATAAAGACCCGGAGTCAAAGTTTAAAAAAAAAATAATAAATTGAAGAAAAATTTAATGAAGAATAGTTTGTAGTTTCATCAGCAGAAGCCAGCTTCATGTCTCACAAGGAGTTCGTAGGCCGCTCTGCGTACATTCACATTTCCACAACAATTATACTCTAACAGAATCAACTAACTACGTCATTACTTCAGGTTGAATGATTCTGATTGGCTAAGAAAAATAGACAAGATTAGAAATTTTCCACACATGGACAGATAGTAAGAAGCATATCTCCCTTCGTCGCGGTGATGACGAGGGGGACCCTGGATTTAGGTACCGGATGTCCTTTTGGGGTCATGATGTGGTGTCTGCTGGTCTCAAGCAGAATGCCAGTTTTCCAGTACAAAGGGACCTGCACAAAACTCTTAGCACACATACACAGATACACATGATTCACAGCTTCTTCAAGGCTGAAGTTGATCTGAGCTCTGCTCTGAGCAGGAAACTTTCCCCAAAACATACTGATAACATGTTCTTTTCTCTTAGTGAGAGGTACAGAGGAAAATAGACGCTTTAACATACATTGAAGAAGTCATTCAAATATTTTAACAGAAATATAAATGTTGATTAATAACTTAAAAGATATATATTGAAGCGGCAGTGGATTCCAGAATCCACCCCTTCATCGCGCTCTGACAGCGGCAGTGATGTCTCGTGCATATACTTCAATGAGCGCCAGACATCACTGCCGCTGTCAGAGCGCGAACCGATCGTTTCGTGTCTTAAGACATCAATGTGTCGTCACGAGCCGCAGGATTTAATTTGGATTTGTCTGTCGTGTTTTATTTACTCTTATAGTCCAAGTTCCCGCTGACTTGCATTATACCACTGACAGACGGCAGTGGTTGCAGTTAAAAATCATCATTTGTGTTCTACTGAAGAAACAAAGACACCTACATCTTGGATGCTCTGGGGGTAAGCAGATAAACATAAAATTTTCATTTTTGGGTGAACTATCCCTTTAAAGTGCAGTGCCCTTAGTGCACACTAAACCCACACTACCTTGAATACCATTCATTATGTTTGCATTATGCATTATGTTTGGAACCTCACATGCCCCGAAATCGCGAGATGTCAGGGAAAACATACGACTGCAAGTTAAATTAATTATATAATACATATAATCTGGTAGTAAAATATAAAGTGTTGCGCATTTTATTGATGCAAAGATGAATGGGATATGTGTATTTTGTACATCATTTGCAACTGCTTTTTATTCACTAAGCAGGATCGGAGAAGAAAAATAGTGCATCCACCATTGCAACATAGTTCAGAAGATACACCAAGAGAACAAGAAACAAAAACGATGGAGAAGGCATGCTTCTGAGTAATAGTTAACATGCTGCCCTTGTCCTTAAAGGGATAGTTCACCCAAAAATGAAAATTCTGTCATCATTATTTTTATTCACTCTCATATTGTTCCAAACCTGTATTAATTTCTTTTTTCTGCTGAACACAAAATAAAATAAGATATTTTGAAGAATGTGGGTGTATAACCAAACAGTTTGTGGGTTTTTTCAAAATATCTTATTTTATTTTGTGTTCAACAGAAGAAAGAAACTCATACAGGTTTGGAACAATATGAGAGTGAGTAAATGATGACAGAATTTTCATTTTTGGGTGAACTATCCCTTTAATGTTAATAATATATTTATTATTGTTATCTTCATTTCTTACATTTCCATCTAAACTGTTAATTTTATGTAATTAAGTATTTATTTTAACATTGTCCATTCTATACATTTACATTTATTTTTTATATAAAAAGATACTGTTTATCATTAGTTATATTAACCGAGGGGCCCCCAAATGAAATTCTGCTAAGGGCCCCATCAAAGCTAGGGCCGGCCCTGGATCTTCCTCTAAGTCCACACTTTCGTAATGTAATGCCACTTTGACTGCTGGATTCAGACTTGTGGGCTCAGCTGAAGCATGCAACGAGGAACTCACATGCCGCAAAATCGCGAGATGTCAAGGAAAACATTTGACTGTAAGTTAAAGGTGCACTATGTAATATTTTCTGTCCGCTAGAGGCATATTCAAAAAAAAGGCGTAGCTTGATGATGCCAAGTTTGAGCACGGAATCTTGGGACATGTTGTCTTCACCTCAGCGGCCGGTGGAAAAGAATTGAGACTCTTTTTTATTATTATCATGGATGCGATTATTAACGTCACTGTAGTATGAAGCAGAGCAGGACCGAGTGTTGTGGGAGCTGAATGAGGCCACTGGAACGATTTCGCAACACACGCCTCACGAGCAGCGGAACTTTTATTATGCCACAGTTGCCGGCGCGCTTTTCTGGTCATGAGTATGATGTAACGTAACTCTATTTATCATATTAGATACATTTGACTGTGTTGAAAATTATGTTATAACGTTACTCTGTGTGTTCCCTCGGTGGCTGCAGTGACATATGGCATGTTGTAAGTACTCAAAATATATAACACTGCCCTAGTGGTTTTTTGATGTTTTACTGCAAAATTGTTACATATTACACCTTTAAATTATTATATATTACATATATTTTGGTAGTAAAATATAAAGTGTTGCACATTTTATTGATGCAAAGATTAGTAGTGTATTTTGTGCATCATCTGAAACGGCTTTTTATCACTTAAATTTGAAATTTTCAGACATTTAGAAGAGTATTTTAAAATGCAAAGTATTGAAAATAATAATTTTTAAAGTTCTGTAAACGCTTGCATTTTTTGCAGGACTATTAAGTGTGTCCCATTGGGTAAACAAGTTCTACACACACACACGTGAACACTTGGGCCAAATACAGGAAATACGCCACGTAAGTAGACAAGTGGTCAAGTGCAAAGACCGCAAGTGTGGGTATTTGGACAGGGCAGAGAGGTGCGTTCACGCGGCCTCGTAATTCCTGTAGTTACGAGATTCTAGCTTGTAAAAAGCGTTCACGTCCTCATAGCGCTCGTAATTACAGCTTGTAAGCTGGGAGTTGTCTGAAAGCTCCCAGATGTACCACGTGGCCGCGCTGTACCACCTGACCGCTGTAGATTCATTTAGGCGTCGATAGTGCTGCAATGGAAACGCATAATTCCCAGTTCAAGGACCAAAAGGACGTGAACAGCTCCGAATATAACGTCAAGTGTTGTCATTTCAAGATTCCGGTAAATACGAGGTGACGTGAATGCAGCATAAGTCCACAAGACCGAAAGTACATACAAGTGTGCTATTTGGGATTCAACCATTGGTCCCTCTTGACCAGCGCTGAGAAAAGTAACAGGAACCACATCGCTAAGCTTCTTACGCTAAAGTATGGAGTCAAATTAATGCCTTAAAGTTTTGCACAAAAATAAAGTTTTGCAAAACACAAAAAAGAATTGAGCAATAAAAAAATGTTTTGCAAACAAAAATAAAGAATTGCAAAGGAAAAATAAAGTATTGAGCGGAAAAAAAATAAGTTTTGCAAACAAAAGTGCAAAAATAAAAATATAATCAAAAATATAATCAATTACAAAAATCAATGACAGCTGTAATCCTATTTTATCTTTGCCACATATTTTTCATGCTCAAACCTACTAAATAATTTGCAACGCTCATTTAATTCTGCGTTTCAGTCAAGCGTGCGCTCACGATACCAGTTTTCCTTTGCGCTGCACTTTTCTGTGCGGTTCTCTTTATGGCACTGGTTTGACGTGGGGGTGGAGTCAAGAAACGGGGCACGCCCCCGCGAAATGCATTGGAGGGGAACGTAATCGGCGACAGGTGAAATAATTCTTTGACATGGTTAAAAATAATGAATGGTTTGTTTTTGTTGGTTTGTTTAGCATATGTTGTCACCGATTACGACCCCCTCCAATGCATTTCTAATAGTAATATGACCCGTTGCGCTCTGTCTCACTGCCTGTAATCACTTGTGTGTCCTTAAACATTCGTTTTTTGGGGTCGACAGCTTATAAAAACTTATTTCTGAGTTTTTTAGCTTGTTAGCTGTACACCTTGTCACACAGCAGCTTTTAGGCATTGTTCTGTTTTTTGTAATAAGTCAGAAAAGACAAGAAGGCAGCCTCACGCAATACAAAGTCAATGGAGACGGTTGGATTGTTTTCCCCCCAGTGGGCGGGTTTTCAGATTATAATAAATGCGCTCTGTCTCTATGCTTGATCTGTTCTGTTGCGATCTGCGTCTCCTGCCGATGACGTGTTTCGCGGGGGCGTGCCCCCGTTTCTTGACTCCACCCCCACGTCAAACCAGTGCCATAAAGAGATCCACACAGAAAAGTGCAGCGCAAAGGAAAACCGGTATCGTGAGCGCACGCTTGACTGAAACGCAGAATAAAATGAGTGTTGCAAATGATTTAGTAGGTTTGAGCATGAAAAATATGTGGCAAAGATAAAATAGGATTACAGCTGTCATTGATTTTTGTAATTGATTATATTTTTATTTTTGCACTACGTTATTTTATTTTGCAATTTATTATTTTTGTTTGCAAAACTTATTTTTTTCTGCTCAATACTTTATTTTTCCTTTGCAATTCTTTATTATTGTTTGCAAAAAAAATTTTATTGCTCAATTCTTTTTTTGTTTTGTTTTGCAAAACTTTATTTTTGTGCAAAACTTTAAGGCATTAATTTGACTCCATACTAAAGTCCACTCATTTCCCCCCCGTTGCCCTTTGTTTAATGCTCCGCGATTCTAACTCTCATTCTATTTCTTTGGAAGGGAACAAACATATACATTTTTAGCACTTTATTACTGGTACATGGCAGTACAAACCATAATAAAACTGCGTTTTTGTATACATCCCTAGAAAATACAGGAGTGGCCCAATAAACTGTCTTCTTATAACGTCACGTGCGTATTACCTCCCTCATTGGTGTAGGTAAAGGTCTTTACGTTCTTGGTCCACAGTCCTAACCAGCAGGTGGCGGTAATGCACCTTGAAGTTGTTTGCCAACCGCCATAAAAATCAAGAAGAAGAAGAAGAAGAAGAAGAAGACCTCCCTCATTGGGTAGGGAAATACGTGGGCGGTGTAAAGCACTATTTGAATTCGTGCATGAAAGAAGACTTTCAAACTACGATATTAAATTCTGGTAAATAGTATGTTATTTTTATGTATTTTGATTGCCTGAAATTTGTCGACTTTGTTTAATTTTCCTGGATAGAGAGAAAGTGTCTGACGTCGCGCAATCGCTGTGCTTTTATTCATTTTAATAGTTTGTAGTGTTGCATGTGAAGTAAAGAATACGTTTTCCGAAGATTAATGTGAGATTAGCACTTTAAATTTACGTATGTTATTTACGGATACACACTACTAACAGAATAAACATTTTATGTGTGTTAAGAGAATACTGTGATTTGCATTTGATGTGTTGCAGTCTAGTGCTGTTGATCTGATATTGTATGGTCATGCGGCACAATAAATCGGCACACAAGCGAAAGCCATCGACCCCCAGACGCAGATCTCCCCCTGCACCACCTTTAACAGCCAGAACCCGCCGGACCAGCGGACCCTCCGGTAAGCTCTCATATTGGTTTCCCTCTCTTGGCAATGTGTGTAATGCACGCTACGCACACTAAAATGTTTTCATGCAGTTTATGGGCAGGTGGTTTAGCGCAGCAGCAAAATGCGACTCCCATTAAAGGGCTCTGATCAAGTTATTTATGTTTTACACCAGCCATGTAAAAATTTCAAGAGAGTAGTAATTTTATAGTTGGGCTAAAATATAATTCTTATAAGATTGTTTAACCGCAAGCAAATATGGTCTCAAATGTTAACCTCAAATTTCTATTACCTATGGAGTTAGATTTGTGTTTTGTGCCAAATGTTTTAAATGTAACTTTTCAAGAAACTATTGGGAGTCGTATTTATTTATTAATTGTCTTTAATCTATTATATAACAAACATTTTTTTACTGATAATGACTAAATCAAGTCACAAACAATGGCAAATTTGACATAAGCAAGCATTCTTTTAGCAGTTAAGCTACGGTATCGATAAAATCTGTGTCAAATAGATCTGTAAATGATGATCCTCATTCAACTAAATACAAATTGCTACTCATCACAATAAGCATCTTCGGAACACAAATGAAGATCTGATGAAATCTGACAGCATTCTATCCTTCAATAGACTGCCTTCACAACTAGAACTTTGGCTCTTAAAAAAATCATATTCATAAAGAGATCGTAAAACTAATCCATATGATTTGAGTGGTTTAGTCCAAATTTTCTGAAGAGATGGTTGGTTATGCGGCAAGTTTGAGCTTCTGGAAGAGGTTTGTTCTCGTGCGTCATTCAGGTTCAGTTGAGATTTTATGTTCTCTGATGATCAAAAAGATCTTCATTGTGTTCCAAAGATGAACGTCTTATGGGTTTGGAACGACATGAGGTTGAGTAATTAATGACAACATTTTAATTTTTGGGTGAACTAACCTTTTAACCCCACTGATCTGTATAATGTTCTCTATATAGATCAGTGGTTAACCCTGCTTCACCTGCTTACAGGTGAACTGAACCTGTGAAAAGTGAACTGTATGTCAAAGCATCAGCTAAATAAACCATTTTGTTTTTGTTGTCTGTACTAGAAGCATCCCCACGGAAGAAACACAGGTTTCGCCCTGGCACACGCGCGCTTATGGAGATACGCAAATATCAGAAGTCTACTGATCTGTTGCTGCGCAAGGCCCCATTTTCGCGACTGGTACTACTGGTTCTCTGCATTATTCAACATTCACTTTAGACCCTATGATAAACCTTTGACTAATTCTAATTCTAAACATGAACAAGCTATTTTCATAGGTGTAACAGTGATGTAAAATTTTTTTTTTTCCTGACAGGTGCGAGAAGTGTGTCAGACATTTAGTCGAGAGCACATGATGTGGCAAGGATATGCTCTAATGGCTTTACAGGAGGTAGGTGATGATTAAAAAGTATTTATTTTGCATTTACATTGTATTATAAAATGTATAATTTTTTTTTTTCACAATTTTATCAAGATTTTTCATGTTGGTTTTACTATTTTTCAAGCAAACACAAGTACAACCAAACTAATTTCCCTATTTTAAAAATGTAGCCTAACAAGGTAACAAAATATAAAAGAAAAAAGAATGACAGGCCATTTAGGACATGGTAGTAGGTGAGCAGAGATGCACATTACAAATACAATATAATATACAAATGTAAAACAGTGCTCTTTTTTTTTTTTTTTTTTTTTTTTTTTTTTCAGTAGGTGTATTTAACAGTAGTATTCAAGTAAGAAATTGAATACACAAATGTAAAAATAAAATGCTACATAGACTTCACTGTAAAAAAATTATACATAATACTTATTCATATTAAAGCTACTGAAGTTATTCAGTGAAGAGCAGTAAGTGATTTTCTCTTTGTCTTTTGTTGTTTGATTAACATTTATGACAAGCGGAAGCAGGTTTATTAGGCTGCTATCACTTTAAGTCTTCATGCATGGATCTAATATACAGACACGCATCCAGTTTTCTCTCAACTAGTTTACGTTCACTTAAGATGTAACCAATTGTGTTTATGTAAACCTTGTGTGTGTTTGACGGTTTAAGCTCAATAAGGCGCAATAAGATGCAAAAGATAACAAATTTATTGCTCGAGCACTGTTTGACAGGCTTTTAGTGTGCATGCACTTCGGGTGTACGCACTCAGGAAAGCGCATGTCAGAACATAGGCATGTCATTCATGTTTAACCAGCAAGGCTTTAAAACACATGCAAATAATAAACTTTTGTGATTGTGAATAACTGCACTGTCACGTGATCGTAACCCTACTTGTGCGTTAATGTGATGTGAATGTATGTCGCGTTGTACAGTATGTTGAGACGGAGGCGCCAGAACTGATAGAATGCACTGTAGAACGATACTTCTTCAAAAGCAGATTGTGGAGACATTTTAATTGTTCACGGTCAATGTGACAAGCAGGTGTGTTGAATGTTCGCAGGTTCCCGCATCCTCCTTTCCCGGGTTTTGACACTAATGTAACGCAGTCCATATATAAGGAAGACGGAGGCGGGAACTGGCGGACATTCAACACACTTTAATACAAAATAAACAAAAAATAAACATCCCTCACTGACAACTGCCGCACACACAAACATAATAAAAACATAACACAAATCCAGGCCTGGTCCTCTCTCGTCCTTCACTTTCGTCGCTCCTCCTTTTATGCTTCCGGAGCTCCTCTGTGAGAGATACAAGACCGGTGCAGTGCGCAGGTGATGCTCCTTAGCAATCATGCCACCGGCCTCGCGCCGTTCTCTCACGTCTCTCGCCCTGCCCTGCTTGTCACGATCAAAAATCGTGATATCACACACCCCTACTTCACAGTACCCATAAAGGCAAACTATTTAGTTTTGTTTTGAAGGAAAAAATGTTTATGTAGTGTGAATGTCAGTGAATATGCAGGTATATAATAACCCCAAATTACAAAAAAAAGAAAGAAGAAAAAAAAATGAAACTGTTGTCCTTAAAGGGTTAGATCACCCAAAAATTGAAAATTGTCATTTATTACTCACCCTCATGTTTTTCTACACCCGTAAGACCTTTTTTCATCTTCGGAACACAAATTAAGATATTTTTGATGAAATCCGTTGGCTCAGTGAGTCCTCTGTTGCCAGCAAGATAATTAACACTTTCAGATGCCCAGAAAGCTACTAAAGACATATTATAATTTATTACTCGCCCTCATGCCGTTCCACACCCGTGAGACCTTTGTTAATCTTTGGAACATAAATTAAGATATTTTTGTTGAAATCCGATGGCCTGCATAGACCTGCATAGCCACACTTCCTCTCTCAAGATCCATTAATGTACTAAAAACATATTTAAATCAGTTCATGTGAGTACAGTGGTTCAATATTAATATTATAAAGTGCCAAGAATATTTTTGGTGCACCAAAAAAAAACAAAATGACGACTTATATAGTGATGGCCGATTTAAAAACACTGCTTCATTAAGCTTCGGAGCGTTATGAATCTTTTGTGTCGTATCATGATTCGGATGGCGTGTCAAACCGCCAAACTGCTGAAATCACGTGACTTTGGCGCTCCGAACCGCTGATTGGGTGAACTAACCCTTTAAAACAGTTCATGTGAGTACTCAATATTATAAAGTGACAAGAATACTTTTTGTGCACCAAAAAAAAACAAAATAATGACTTTTCAACAATATCTAGTGTTGGCCAATTACAAAACACTGCTTCGAAGCTTTACGAATCTTTTGTTTTGAATCAGTGGTTTGGAGCGCCAAAGTCACGTGGTTTCAGTAAACAAGGCTTTATGTCATAAGTTTTTCGGAATTTCAATAGTTCACATGACTTAAGTTTTAAGTTTAATACGTGATCTGAACTACTGATTCGAAAGTTTTATAAAGCTTTGAAGCAGTGTTTTGAAATCGGCCATCGGTCGCTTTATAAGTTTGAACCACTATACTTGCATGAACTGTTTTAAATATGTTTTTAATACCTTTCTGGGCATCTTGCTGGCAATAGAGGCCTTACTGAGCCATCAGATTTTATCAAAAATATCTTAATTTGTGTTCTGAAGATGAACAAAGGTCTTACGGGTGTGGAACGACATGAGCTCGGTACCTCACTCCTAAAAATAACTAACAATAATTTAATGATTTAAAGTAGCTTAAAAAGTGTTATGCCGTCATCGCATTTCTATAGTTACAAGACACACAAGAAACACTTCTTCACCCGTGAAATTTAAATATTGTAGGAAATGAGCTCAAAGGGAAATATGACTTATAGGTCTATCACAGTGAAGGAATTTCCCTTGTGTTGAATTGAGTAGTGTTACAATATGATAAAACAACAGGCTTTATTAATAATCACTGCTTATAAAAAAACACTGCTTTTTAATCACAATCCAAACAAAGATGCTACACACATTGCATGAGCAGTTTTTTATTTTAATTAGATTTGATTTCAAGATTTAAAGCAAAAATGGAACGGTTTGACTTTCTTTTTGAAATTATATGCTACACACAAAAAAAACAACAGAGAGGCTGAATGAGACAAATTCACTCTCTGACAGCAGGTGGCACTATGGAGCAGCAGTGACACAGTGTTTCCTTGGTTACCGCTGTAAACAAAGCTGAACTGCGCTAATAATTAGCTATTTATTCTGAGGTAAGAGAAAAATAAAATGCTATTGCCATCGAAATTTTTCTGAAGACAATTCCTTTCAGAGATGCATTCATAACCCTTCTCCCCTAATTAAATATTTATATTTTCTTCCTATATTTCGAGCATCGTGAACACTGTCTGCTACAGACTTTCCCCTTTTTGCGTCCGTCTTCAGCATTTGATGTGGACTATTCACCTTTATCACTGTCCCAGTAGCGCCCGAAAATAACATAAAATAAATACAAAAATACAGTACAATGACTGGAGAAATGTAATGTATTTTTGTAACGTTACTCATATTTCTGTTATTTTCGCAAGCTACTGGGAAAGTGATAAAGATCGACGAGTCCATTGCGATCGACGGGTTGGCGACCACTGCATTAGGGACTCAACTCACAATGCGATATGATTCACAATATTGAAAAACCTACTTTAAAATGCATTGTACGAAAGTAAGATGAAAAGATAATGCCATCTAAACTTTTTTACACAGTCAGTTCCCCTCAGCTATACATTCATACAAACCCCCGCCCTCAAATGTATCGCGATTCATTTAGCATCAACCAACTTGAATCGTCACACATTTTAAAGGGGTCATGAATTGAGAAGTCAACTTTTCCTTGAGCTTTTGATATATAAGAGGTCATCGCACTATACAAATATCCTGTAAGTTTCAGAACTGAAAACTTCCTTGTTAGTCAAATAAAAGCTTTTATTGACACCAGGGCTGCGTTCTAGTTCGTTTTTCTATGACCTTCCCTCGCTAACTTCCCTCAGTCTCGTTGACTCGGATGTACGTCATTGCTTACGTTGCTTGAGTGCCCACTACTAGTGGAACCCAATGGGCTGAATTGGAACGTCCTAAGCCCTTGATCACTTGGAATCCACAATAGAGCTGATTTATTTATTTTTCCCCTTACAAAATTGTTTAATGCAGTATTCTATATGTATATATGTGCGTTTTAAATATTTAAAAAATTAATATATCATAGAGTTGTTTGTGGTGGGTAAATTAAATGCAATATGTGGTGACGTCACAATCGTGTTGCATTGTGGGTTATGGAGCTGCCTGAAGTGTACATATGAAGTAGACTCCTCGGTCAAAATCGAGGGAGCGAGGGTCTGTCTATATAAACTTCCCTCGTCCACGAAGTGGAACGCACTTCAAAATGGCGGCAGGGATTCCCCTGAGGAGAAGTGCTTAGGGAAGTTCACGAGTGCGTGTCTAAAACTGGAGTGGAATGCAGCCCAGGCCCATTGAACAACTGGTCCTGGAACACCTACTTCATGATTGCAATGTTAGCCCCACCCACTGGCATGTTAGTGAGATGAGAGGAGAGCGATACAACAGGACAAGAATAGCATTACCTTTCAAAAGATCCTTTTGCTAGGAATATGCTTATTTATTTTCAACAATGTGAATGTCACAGTTTCTATTTGGTATGTCACTGTGGATTCTTTGGTAAATCAATCGCATTTCGGCGCAGGCTTTGCAAACAGACTTTTATGATATGGACTCGACAGTAATGCAGCAACATGTAAGTAACTGAGTTATTCCTACTGTTCTAATGCCTGATTTGATATGTAATGTTTCATGTACAGTCAAATGTTCTTTGTCTGTCAGTAAATCAAACCAGTGACTAACGGTTAACTTCAGTTGTTTCTCTTAGTAGGATGGAAATAATTTATTTAAACGGTGATTAAATTATATAAAGAAAGCGATCAAAAAAAGCTCCCTTTGCAATCGTTCGAGCTGTCAATCAAACTGCACCCGCTCGCTGGAGCTGTCAATTAAACGGCACAAGTTTATCAGTGACAAGTTTAGAGTTCTGGACACTCGCCTCCCGTTTTATTCAACGAATCTTATTTATGTCGCGTTTGCACTGTTAGTGACGATGAAAGCATTCGTTAGTGGCATACTAACATTATAAGTGCACCACAGGAAACACTACAAAACAATAAAACAATGCTGTTCATTACCCCTTAAATCAAATTTCATCCGGTTCTGGGTGCATCATTACATACCTACTAGACATATGTGAAACTAATACGTAACTACAGCAACAAAAGAGAACATAATCTGTAACCAGTAGGCTTGCTGTGATAGTCTGTGTTACTGGTGTTACATGGTGTTCAGCCGCAACACCGGTTACATCACTTGCCCACCATGGCACCACCCCCAGCCATCGTGTTTTTTTTTATTATTATTTTTTTTTATAGTAATAAAAATCATTTAGTTCAGTTAGAGAAGAGACTCTACAATTAAAAACTGAATGTTTCTGCTTAATGCAGCATTAGCCTAAAGAGAGTCACAGCACAGACCAGCAGCAGGAGACAGATTTAATTTATCATGAAAGTAAGGAGCTGATGGATGAAGATTAGATTTCAAGGCAAAGTATATAAGCGCCTATTTAGCAATATTTTGGATTTAAACCCAATGCTAATAAGGAACCTGCAACGGATTAGTTGTTTTTCTTGTTTTGTTTTTCATTAAGAATAATAATGAGCCCACCAGAAATTCAATAGTATTCAGAATAGAATGAGAATGAAAAATAAAAGAACATGTAGTCTACCTCTCCAATTCAGCACAAATCCAAATGTTTCCATATTCGTGATATTTGAATGCTAAACTATTATTTATAATGAAATGACAGGCTTTGTCATTTCATATACAGTACTGTATACTTCACTCCCATTCCAACCAGGCCCAGCTCCAGCCTTGAGATGTAGGGTGGGCCAAGTGAAATTCCTGGTGGGCCCAGAGTTTTAAGAGTTTTAACATTATTTATTTTTTTTCCTCCATTACAAAACTTTATTTTATAACAAAAGAGGCAGGTCTTAAAAGGGACTCCCTACATTTACAGGGCTCAACACAAAAAAGTTTTTCTACATGTTCATTCTGGATTAGATTTTTACTTGCCTTGCAAACATTTTCACTGGCCCCATCACAAAAAATAAATATTTTAAAAAATATAAATACAAGTAAACCATCAGTATTAGAATAAGAACAAATAAAAAAATTACAAGCAATAGCACAAATACAATCAGGGCACGACTGGGGGGTCTTGCGTCCCTGGGCTTGAGTTTATGTTTGGGCCATACTTAAGCTACAAATGACCTCACATAGAACATCATTATATAGCAAAAATACACAAATTAAAATGTGCTTTGAGGTCCCTAGAACAATTAATATGCAACATTCCTAGCCTAGTCAAAGTTTAGAGGTAATATTAAATAAACATTATAATACAATAAAATACAGGATGTGCTCTCTCAGTTGAGAGAAGATCCCTAAAAAACGTGAAATAACACTGAGCTATAAAGCCAGAGATGAACCGTATTTTTAAATGTCCTCTTATGATAGATTCTTACATTTAATCAATTAATTAAATCAGAATAAGAAGACACTGTATGGCTATTACCAATCAAATAAAATCAGTATCAACAAAATCCATCTTTGAATTTACACATACTGTTTAATGCAGCTCAGATGTGTAATGCATTACTAACTAATTATTTACTGTAATTACTTTTCCTTCAAAAAGTAAAGTAAGGGATTACGCTTAATTTATCTGTAATTTAATTACAGTTACTTCTGATGTGATTCCATTAAATGCTGTATACAACAATTCAATATAAAATAGTGGATTTAACATCAAAATTTTACAATGTAATGTAACTTTCTCCCTTTGGTCAGTTCAAGAATAATTTATGCAATTTATATTATTTAAAATAATTGAAAGAGCAGTTTCATGTCTGTATATTGTTGAGGTCGAGGTAACTGGTCGGGGTTGATATGGGATTTAGAAAGTTATTAATAAGTAATGGAATAGTTTTAGAAAGAGAGTAATTAGTTCAGTAATCTAATTACAATGTTGAAGATGTAATTAGTAACTAGTAATTAATTATTATTATTATTTTTTTTAGAGTAACTTACCCAACACTGTACATAATGTTAGGGGATTAATGTTCTAAAAATAACAGCTTTAATGTAGAAATATTAATTGATTGAAAAAAATAAAAAAATAATAAAAAAAATAGGCTACTCTAAATATGAAACTAAAACCGCCAGTAGGTGGCGGCAAGTCACTGTCTTAATGAGTGAGTTGAATCCTTCATTCAACTGAGTCGTTCAAAGTGCTAATTTAACTAAACAAGCGACTGTATTTATGAATGGATAACCTAAGTGAATCACTTACTCATCTGATTTGTTAAAATACGCTGATTCTTTGAGGAATAAAACAGTGTTCCTCAGGGACACAGCTGTTCTTCAGTTTGTTCTTTTCTTTGTTTGTAACTTGTTTATTGAATTGTTGTTTTAACACATTTATTCAATCACATTTGCGATCGTGCAAATGTTCGGAAAAGCGGCACTCTTGCTTGTGATAACTTATATAGACTTATGTTATAAATATAAAAAAAAACAGGAACTCAGTAAATGGATTTTTTTTAATCATTTTGATGACATTGGCAGTGAGATGGGAGAGAGCGCTCAACTCTTCATATTGCATAAGTTAGTGGAAATATAACAGAAATTATCATTCTCTGTAAAGAAATGATGCGTGAACATATGAGACGCAAAGGCGCGGCTCTATGCACGGAGAAAACGGCGCGCAAGTTCTCTTTTGCGTCCTTTCGCGAAATAGTTTAATCATTTGAATGCTTAAGGCAGGCATACACGGTGCAAGTTTTGCTGTCGTACGAGCTTGCGGGCATTTTTTTTTTTTTTCCAATCGCGTGGAAATCATTGATGCTTGTATGGTTGCGGCTTGTATCGTGTGCGAGGAATTATGAGCCGAGTAGAGTACTTTACGAGCACTTCCCGATCTCCCAATCATTTTTAAACTTGTCGAAAAAGTTCGGGAGCTATCGATTTGAATTCATGATGTGTGCGGTTCAACAAGCCGATTTGATCTATCTGAAGTTGACCAATCACGAGCTAAGGAAAACCACAGAAGAAGGACGAAGATGACAGCGCCATGGTGAATTTGAACTATTGAAAAGAAGATAAACTCGCTGAACTCTGGCAGGAACAGCAAGAGCTGTATGATGTGTCAAGCAGTGTGTACCATGACAGGGTCATCCGAGATGATATTTTACAGCAGATCGCCCAAGAGCTACAGTTATCAGGTGAGATGTTACCTATTGTTAGCTACAGCTATGCTAGCTATAGTGTTTAATTCTCTCTCTCTCTCTGTCACTCACTCACACACACACACGCACACACGCACACACTTGTATATGTGGTTTACGGGGACTCTCCATAGACGTAACGTTTTTTATACTGTACGAACAGTATATTCTATCCCCCTACACTACCCCTACCCATCACAGAAAACTCTGCGTTTTAATTTCAATAAAACACAGTTTATTATGTTTTTTTTTTAAGCCATTTGGTTTACGAGGGCACAGGAAGTGTCCTCATAAACCATGTTTACGTTGTAAGACCCATGTCATTATACACATTTGTGTCCTCATAAACCATGTATACAACAACACACACACACACACTAGGGTGACCAGACTTCCCGGTTTCCTGTTGCTGAAAAAGAACCTGTATGTGTAGCAAACAGTCATGGCTCGTATCAATATTTTATATGCAGTTATGAGAGAGAGTGAGAGAAGTCATATTTAACTGTACTACATATACACGGTATATTATACACTGCCTTTCTTTCATATCTCAGTATAAGGGTAAAAAAAAATCTGGTCACCCTAAATACACAGAGACAGCATAGTTAGAATAATTTAAAGTTGCTTTTTTTCTGGTATTGTGTTTATACAGTACACGATGTCCAAACAAGAATGGCCATGCTCAGGACACAGTTTGGAAAACTAATCAAGGAAAAAGCAAGTGATTGTGGCTTTAAACAGCCAACAGCAAGGCAGAAGTGGGTATTACATCACTTGCAGTTCCTGAAGCCCTTTGTTTTGCAAAGATCAAGTCAAAGTAGTTTGGAAATAAGTAGATTTACTAGGGAGAGAGAAAAAATGGGAGGGAAAAGAAATGGCAAGGGGTAAAAATCTGTAGATGAGGGTAACAGGAGGACAGAGTAGGATAAATTAAGAAGATAGTGGGAACAGGGTAGGCAGTTGTCATTTTCCTGGTTTACATTTTAATTGTTTCATCTTTTATAGCTTGAAGACGACACTAGTGCTCGAGGAGCAGACAGTGATATGGAAAATGACACTGATCTGTCACCTGGTTTAGAGCAGAGTTCTTGTGACACACCTTGTGAAAAGGAACAACCTGCCTCTGGACCACCTGTCTTTGGGCCACCTGCCTTTGGAAATCCATCATGTCGTCCAAGCACAGGTTTCAGAAAAATGACAACATCGAGCAACAAAAAAATCGCAATACTCAATAAGGTTGCAGACCGAATTTCTAATATAGAGGAAAAGGGGGAGTATTCCTTTGGGAAACAAGTTGGGGAGGAACTTGGGTGAATTAAAATCCCTGCCCCAGTACTGAGATTAAAAAGAGTTATAATGTCTCAGAATTGTGATGCTCAAGAAAGTGAAATTTCTGTGCATCCTATGCAAACTCATCCAGGCTTCCCCATGTCTGGAAGTTACTATTCTTCCCATCCTACATACAGGGGTTAAATTGGACCGGGGCCGTCTGCAGGACAAGTGGATTTTTTGATGTGAAAGAGAATTTTGCTTGCCTGACCAGATAAGTAGCTTGATTAAAATGACAATAACAACCAAAACGCGAGAATGATTCATTTAGCTTAAGTGGCGATAGTGGTAGGCTAGTGGATAATATATGTAACGTAATGTATATTGGCGGTGACAGCCTATTGCGCTGTTGAGGTGCACGTAACCTCTCGAGGAGATGAGCTCTGCTCACACAAAGAAACTCAGTTATCATGTTGAAATAAAAATTCAATATGTGGGGTTTTTATAGCTTGCTATTTACGACATATGATAAAGTTAAGCATCACACGACCGAAAGTGTTGAATTCCTGAATATCACCTTGATTGAAATTGACAGTAATTTCATACAACAGTTCAATAAACAAGTAATTAATATTAATCACTTACATTTTAGGTGCAATATTGCCTGCTTTTGTTCTATTGTAGCAGCGAAAATAGTTCCAAACAAGGCAGAACCAGTGCATCTCGCAGCTACGCTCAGCCGTTTAGAATGATTCAGTGTTTTGAACAAATCGGTTGAGTGAAGATTCAATGGCCCAATCATAAACAACTGCTTCATTCTTGATTCAGCCTTTTGAATGAATGAATCGTTTGAATAAATGACTCAGTGGCTCACTCATTAAGACGGTCACTTGCCGCCATCTACTGGCGGTTTAATTTCATTGTACTTTTTCATTGTAAATTATTTAATTTGGTAACAGCCTTATAGTGTCTTACTATTTTAATTTACCAAATGTAAGAATTTGAAATAAAAGATTAAACATAAATTTAATTAGATTGGGGGGAAATGCCCTTTATAAAAGGTTAATAAAATACCCCCAGGGTAAATAACATAAATATGCAGATTTAAATATATCACTGCTGATAAAATTGATGAGAATGTTGCTTGTTTCAGAATAAATTATATTTACAACACACAAAAAATCCTATTTTCCCAGACAAGCTACTTGTTACTCTGACAAGTAAATGACCATTTTAGTTGTCCAAGGGACAAGCACAAAACAAGGCTCAATGTCGAACTCTTTATTTTGTATTTATATTCTCTTTTAATGGTAGCATCACTCTTATATTTTATACTGACACAAAGGAGAAGGCACAGACCTACAGAAAGATTGTCATCAGATGTAGCTTTGCACACTACCAGTATCTATAGAATGATTTTGATCAGCATTTTAGTGTTCATAGCAGAGGACTCTCTTAACTTGTTATATTTTAGTTCGTGAATTGTTAAGATTTTGTAGTCTTCGCATACACATGCACCCCTGAAACCACAGAGCCCCCCCACACAACAAATCCCAATTTAACCCCTGCCTACATACATTCCTAATCCACCATCTACAGCATCCGCACCACCCCCACCCCCATGCTCCTTAATATCCCAGCCAAATTACACATTAATGCATCAGCTTGATGATACAGGGTGCAATCAGTTACAAGAGCTGTAATTTTATAATTTATTTTGCCATTATTTTGCCTAGAGTACTGTTCAAAAATGCTGTGAGCAACACAAAGAAACACAATGCTTAACTTTTGGTGTAATTTTATATAATTTTATTTAGTTTTGTTTGGGATTTTTGTGTTTGAATTAATGCAATTTGTGATCTTTCATATTGTTTCACTTGTTCGAAATGTTTGACCTGTTAATGTTTTGTAAAATGTTTAATGTTTTACAGAACATGCTGCTAATAACAAAAAATAAAAAATAATACAGAAAACATAGACAGTGAAGTGTGTTTTTTTTTTTTTTTTTTTTTTAAATCCATTAGACATAGTGATCTTGCCATGGTACACAACCAGCTGGGGAGACAAAGTATTCTTTAAGATGGGCAGCTAACGTTGGGTTTTTCCCTCCTCCCATGTTCACTGACTGCAGGGTTCTCTTGTCTCCATGCCACATTGTGGAGCTGATGGTTCTCATCCTCCCAGTCAGTGTAGCCAGGGGGAAGGTAGGCATTTGATGTAAGAAATTGTGCTTGTGACATAAGAAATTGTGAAGGCACAGTGCAGCCAAAGTGACTGTAACTGCTTTGTTGGGATTAAGGCAGATGGTTGTGCGGAACACCCTGAGGCGGTTTGCTAGAATTTCAAAAGCATTTTCCACAACACGTCTTGCACAGGATAGTCTATGGTTGAAAATGCGTTGTTTAGGCTGTAGTCGTCTGTGAGGGTAAGGCTTCAGCAGGACATTTCTCAGCGTGTAAGCTTCATCTCCCACAAAACAATTTGGCATGATGATGGTAGAGCCTTTCTATTTTTACATTTATTTATGCATTTCTACATTTAATTATTTCTGTACGTATGTTAATAAGGTAGGTGGTCCTAACCTCTCTCTCAATGCAGGATTGGTTAAACAGGATCGTTATCGTTACGGCTGTACTACTGTGGGCAAGTTCTGTTAAATATGGCTTTTTTTTTTTTTAAGTATCATTGCTAATGATATGCCTTTAATAGCAAATGATATAGATCATGCACCAAGCGACTACCTTCTGATTCACATGCGCTTCCAGCTTCACATGCGCTCAGAAATGGAGACAAACATGGGACGTCCACCATACCTTTTACCTTTGCATATAATTGATGCACAGCTCCTTTCGGAACACACCGCTGGAGATATAGCTAATTTATTTGGAGTGTGCGAGAGAACAATTAATCGGAGGATGGCACAGCATGGGGATAGGGTAATTTATAACATCCTGTCACCTGTATGTTTTGATGACCGATTTGACACTTATGGGTTTAAGTTTACAACACAAACATATGTTGTGAATTGTAACTTTTCGAAACCTTTTCCATAGTTACCTATTCGTAATCTATTCTAATCATAACATTAAATGCATGTTTCACCCTGCATAAACCAAAGAATTACGCTTTTGTTGCCGTTTCTTAAGTTAAACATAGAGTAGAAGAGGTATGGAGAAGGTTTCGAAAAACAATCCTGTTTGACCAATCCTACATTGAGGTTAGGACCGCCTACCTTATTAACATACGTACACAGAAGTACAGAAATAAATAAATGAAGAGTTTGGTTCCAAAATGCGATAAACGCCTTTTTTTTTTTTTTTTTTTTTTTTTTTTAATTGAGTTTCTGCCAAAATCAGTATTGTATCTGGTCGGTATTGAAAAGTCATTTATTAATTTTGCACAAAATGCGATACCCGTCATGTTATTCTGTCATGTTTTTTCCTTTTCTTTCCAAACGAGACAAACGCCAGTCTCCCTTTCTCTGCAGAGCGCGATTATATTCGCTCAAGAAATCACAGCACACCATTCCACACATTGTAAACAGCAATGGTGGCGCTCTGAATACACCCGGCATCCTAGTTCCCTTTCGATACTTCACTCGTACTGCGTATGGGGGAAAAGTCTCCCTTTTTCCCCGCTACTGAAGCCTTTTTCAATAACGCAGTGTAACTGCATCGTCATTGGTTCACTCATAGACAAGTTGTTGAACCAATGACGGTGCGGCATAGCTGCGCGGCCTATGGCGACAGAGCGCGCAAACTTTCCCGCTGAAAGGGACGGGGTAAAGGGCTATATAAGCGAGCGTTTCGCCATAGGCCATCAGTCCTTTCTCCTTCAGCGACGACTCTACTTCTCTTCACTGATCCTCGCCGAAGCCTGGTCGCCGGGAAAGAAGCTCGCCGCCTAACAAGACGCTCTGCTGCCATCGAAGAGGCCCCGCAGTGGACCCTGCTGACTCGCCGGACCCAGCCAGCGCCTTCGCCCTCGCCGACTGCAGCCTTCACGCCGTCGACGAGCCGCCGCCTCCCGCTTCCTGCTACCGGCTGCTTCTCAGCGTGTCTCCTGCCACCATCCGGCGCGTCATATAGAGCGTCTCCCCGCGGTTATAACAGCTGCTCCAGAGCACTTTCCAGCTGTTTTCGCCGCTTTGAGCCCGGCCCTCGCCGTTAAGAGCCTCCCAATCGCCGTTTTCACGGCGCCCGGCATTTCTAAATGCCACACCACTCCTGTGGTACGTGCAGAGGGGCTCTGCACGTACCACAGGAGTGGTGTGGCATTTAGAAATGCCGGGCGCCGTGAAAACGGCGATTGGGAGGCTCTTAACGGCGAGGGCCTGGCTCAAAAGGAGACGGGCACAGCGAGTGCGTTGGATGCCTGGGCAAGTCCCACGTGGATGACGCGCTCACCGGCGGCTCATGCCTGCACTGCGAGTGCATGAGTCTGGCGTCTCTGCGTTCGCGGGCCGCCGCCTTCAAGGAGAACGACCCCGCCGTTCGCGCCCTCCCGCCCCCCTCTCCTCGCGAGCCGGCGAGGAAGAGACCGCGGGGCAGAACGGTTCAGCGCATGGAGATGAGCGAGCCCACGTCGGCCCAGCACCCGCGTGCCTCGCCCACTCCCAACAGAGAGCAATCCCCCGTCTTGTTCTCCCGCCCTGACCAGCGTCCCTCAGCAGATGCGAGCGACCTCGTCTCCTTCGGCGGATCTGACGAAGAGCCACTCTTCGACTCCATGTCTATGGCGGCCTCTGAACCAGAAGGATGGGTTGGCGAGTCGGACGCCCCCGCCCCCCTGCCTTCCCTGGAGCCCATCGACCACGGCACGGGTATGGACACTGAGCTCTTCCGTGTCCTATCTAAGGCCGTAGAGGATCTGGACCTCAACTGGGCCCCACCAGAGGAGCCATCGCGGAGCCGCTTAGACAAGTGGTTTCTCCCAGGCCGTCGCCAGGCCCCTCGCCAGCGCTCTGCCCCGTTCTTTCCAGAAGTACACGAGGAGCTGACAAAGTCGTGGCGTGCTCCCTACTCTGCCCGCCTGCACACTACCCACCGCTCAGCCCTCACCACCGTAGATGGCTCGGAAGAGAAGGGCTACGAGCATCTGCCGCCCCTGGATGAAGCAGTGGCTGCTCTCCTCTGTCCTCCCGCGGCTGTGGGATGGAAGACGAAGAGAGCCCTCCCGTCCAAACCCTGCAGGACTACCTCCGCCCTAGCAGGAAGGGCCTACGCCTCTACGGGCCAAGCCGCTTCAGCACTCCATTCAATGGCCATCTTCCAGGTGTTCCAGGCCAAACTTCTCCGCTCCCTGGACAAGTCTGGCATCGACGCGCCTTCCTTCAGAGACCTCCGCAGCGCCACTGCCCAGGCCATTGGCAGATCAATGGCCAGTTTGGTAGTGCTGGAACGCCACCTGTGGCTCAACCTGACGGAAATCAAAGATCAGGACAAGACTGCTTTCCTGGATGCCCCCGTGTCCCCGTCAGGGCTCTTTGGACCAGCGGTGGAGGGATTCACGGAGCGTTTCACGGCTGCACAGAAGTCTTCTCAGGCGATGAGACACTTTTTGCCGAAACGCTCAAGCTCTGCGTCTGCTTCCAGCCGCCCCAGGCCTGCGCCGGCTCAGCAGACGAAGCCTGCCCCCTCTACTTCTCAAGCAGCGCCGCCCAAAGAGCAGCGCCCATGCCCTCCCAATCGCTCGTCCTTCCCCAGATGCCAGGGACTCCGAAGTTGTCCTGATCTGCAAAGGAAGAGGATTGGGGCACGTCTCGCCGCGGCCGGACCACCCCAAAAGCTCTCTCGTGCAAACTCCCCTCCGCCTCGTTTATCTCTGGGCGTGGGAGAAACACAACCTGCTGTAACAGGGCCCACAGCTGTTGCGTCCTTTCCAACCGCTGTTTTCACGGCGACCCACTTTTTAAACACTCCACAAAAGAGCAAATTTCCTCTTCCACCCATCTCTGTGTTCGGACCCCTCTTAAGCGGGCCGTCATCCGATGTTATTCTCCCTCTTGCCACCCGGGCCAAGGCTTGGAAAGCCATCCCTGGGGTGTCAAGCTGGATTCTAAAAGTTATAAGCCAGATCTACTCGCTCCAGTTTGCCAGAAGACCTCCGTGCTTTGGCGGGGTTATTCAGACTTCGGTACAAGCGGACGACGTGCATGTCCTCCGAACCGAGGTTTTAACTCTGAGAAAAATGGGCTATAGAAATAGTTCCCTTCCCAGAGAGCGAGTCGGGCTTCTACAGCCGCTACTTCTTGGTGCCAAAGAAAGACGGCGGTCTCAGGCCCATTCTGGACCTCAGGTTATTGAATCTTTCCCTCATGAAGCGAAAATTCAAAGTCCTGACGCTGAAGCAGATCCTCGCGCAGATTTGCCACGAGGACTGGTTCTGCTCGCTGGATCTGAAGGACACTTACTTTCACATCCAGATAGCCCCCCATCACAGGCGATTCTTGAGATTCGCGTTCGAGGGTGTGGCTTACCAATATACGGTCCTCCCCTTCGGGCTCTCCCTGGCTCCTCACACCTTTACGAAGTGCATGAACGCGGCTCTGTCCCCTCTGAGACAGATGGGAATACGCGTTTTGAACTACCTCGACGACTGGCTCATCCTGGCCAGCTCGTGTACAGAACTGGAACACCACAGATCCGTGCTCCTCAGTCACTTAGTGCCTAGGTCTCAGGGTCAACCCAGCCAAGAGTTCACTGCTCCCCACTCAACGTATCTTGTTTCCTGGGTGCAGTCTTCGACTCTGTCCGTATGACGGCAGTAGTCTCGCCAGAACGCGCTCTGGCCATTCAGCAGCTCGCGGTTTCCATAAGAGAACAAAGCCTACCTCCCTCTGAAGCTGTTCCAGAGGTTGCTAGGGCTCATGGCTTCCGCCTCCCCAGTCCTCCAGCTTGGCCTGCTTCGCATGTGGCCTCTGCAGTACTGGTTGAAAGTTCGGGTCCCTCCCCACGCTTGGCGTCACGGACGCCTGCGCCTCAAGGTCAATCAGGCCTGTCTAGCAGCCCTGAAACCCTGGATGAACCCTACTTGGTTCACTCTTGGAGTACCCCTACATGCGGTGTCACGAAGAACGGTACTTTCGACAGACGCGTCCAACTCGGGTTGGGGCGCCCTGTGCGAGGCAGTCCGGTCTTCGGCTCGTGGACTCACGAGGAAAGCCACCTACACATCAACTGCCTCGAGATGCTGGCAGTGACACGAGCCCTCCATGCTTTACAGGCTTATTTGACGGATCGGCACGTCTTAGTCCAGTCGGACAGTATGACAGTGGTCTCCAGGGCCTGAAGTTAACTTTTTTGACCACCAGCCACTGTGGCAGGTGGATTTAAAAATCCACCTGCCACAGTAACTTTTTACCAGCCAGTTTTTTTTGTTTTGTTTTGTTTTGTTTTTTTGCCTCATAAAGGTGAAAAATAGAAATCACACAAAATTGTTCTTTAACTTGTAAGAATACACATTTAAGTGCTGTCAAGTTATTAATGAAATCATTATAAGTAATAATAAAAGACTATAATTTTTTTAATCTTTTTAATTCATTGATTTGCTGTGTCACACAGACATATTCATATGTCATAGTCATATATACTGACTGCTGCTTATCTGAGTCCACAAAAAAGGAGCAGATGCACTCCTCTTCCTCCACCAACGTAGTCAGAGAAGGGCCTCATCTTGCCGATCGCGTGAACGTTCCGAAACAGGAGTCGCATCCTCTCAAATCCTCGCATCCTCTTTCATGGACGTCAGTGCCTTGACCGCAGCGGTCTCCTCTGAAAGCGCAGTCTTTGCTATTTTGCAACTTATCGTGTGTAGGTGGCTTTTTGATGACTCGTGGTCCTTAATTGCTTCTAATTTTAAGTTTTTAGTCCCGATTACAAAAGGATTCGACTTCGCTTTCTCTGAGCCATACATACGGCAGTCACTGCAGTACATTTCGTCTGTACTGCTGTCATAAATCAGCCATTCACGAACCTTGCCATTGTCGCCAATTGTCCACTTTGAATTAAAACGTCGTCTTTTACTTTTCTTTGACTCATCCTCATCTTTTTGTTGGTTGTTCGTTTCAGCTGGCCTCTTTACCCCAGTAATGTGCCGCCACATTTTGAGCTAAAATCCAACAAAATGGCGGACTTAAAAAAAAAAAAAAACCAACAGACTCAAAAAACAACTAATGAATCACTCAATTCTCATTGGCTACCCGCCAATGTGGCAGGTAGATTGACAGTTTTACCCGCCAATTGCAAAATTCACCCGCATTTGGCGCGTGGTCGGGTGTTAATTTCAGGCCCTGGTGGTCTCCTACATAAACCGACAAGGGGGTCCTTCGTCCAGCCGCTTATGCGCTCTGGCGAAGCGCCTTCTGGAATGGGCATCCCCAAGGGTTCGGTCGCTCAAAGCGACTCAAATACCCGGGAAGAACAATCTGGGAGCAGATATGCTATCTTGGAACAGCAGAGGTGGACCTCTTCGCCTCAGAAGACAACTCTCATTGCCCAACTTATTATTCGAAGGAGGACGATGCATTGGCCCACACTTGGCCCAATACCCTTCTTTATGCATTTCGCCCGATCACCCTGATCCCTCAGGTCATCAGGCGAATCAGGGAAGACAAGCACAGAGTTCTGTTAGTGGCCCCACTCTGGAGGAGCCAAATTTGGACCTCGGAGCTGTTCAGGCTTTCCACGAAAGCTCCATGGCCGATCCCCCTGAGACGAGACCTTCTCTCTCAGGCGAACAGAACAATCTGGCACCCACAGCTGGAGCTTTGGGCTCTACATCTGTGGATCCTCGACGGGAGCCATCTGACCTCCCGAGGAATGTGCTAGATACCATTTCCCAGGCGAGAGCCCCGTCCACGAGACGCCTCTACGCCCAGAAGTGGTCGGTCTTTGTTAGCTGGTGTTCCACACGCAACATAGACCCGGAGGAGTGCGATGTATCTTCTATACTAACCTTCCTCTAGGAGCGTTTGGAATTGGGGCGGGCCCCCTCCACGCTCAAGGTTTACGTAGCAGCCATTGCAGCGTTTCACTCGCCCATCGCTGGACAATAAGTAGGGCGGAACGATCTGGTTATAAAGTTTTTGAGGGGCTCCAGGCGATTGCATCCTCCTCGACCCCTCACCGTTCCCCCCTGGGACCTTTCCTTGGTCCTCAGAGCTCTTAAAGGTCCTCCTTTTGAGCCACTGCGTCTAGCGGGCCTCAGGCCCTTAATGCTCAAAACCGCCTTGCTACTTGCATTGGCGTCGGTTAAGCATGTTGGCGATTTACAGGCACTCTCTGTGAGCCCTGCATGCCTTGAATTCTGGCCGAACGACTCTATGGTCGTTCTGAAACCGAGGGTTGGCTACGTCCCCAAGGTGCTCTCAACGCCGTTCAGAGCACAGGTTATTTCGCTCTCTGCGCTTCCCCGTTCATCGGATGAGCTAGAGCTGGAATCATTATGCCCCATCAGGGCTTTACGCGTCTACATCGAGCAATCACAGCCTTTTCGGCAGTCTGATCAGCTATTTGTCTGTTTTGGTGGCCGCACCAAAGGGTCTCCGGTCTCAAAACAGCGTCTTTCACGATGGATTGTCGACGCTATAGCTCTCTCTTACTCCTCTATGGGCGCAACTTGCCCCATCGGAGTTAGAGCCCATTCCACTAGAGGCATGGCTTCGTCGTGGGCCTGGTCCAGTGGAGTCTCAATCAAAGACATCTGTGAGGCGGCCGGCTGGTCTTCGCCGTCCATTTTTGTCAGGTTCTACCAGTTGGACGTTCTGATCTTACAAGCTCGGGTCCTTTCAGTGTAAATTCGCGGCCCTTAAGTGTTCCGCTTTTTGCACAACCTAGGAGTTCTCTCCTTTTGTAGTATAACAGGGTAACGACGGCTTCGGCCTTTCTTAGTAAAGAATACACCTTTTTACTGAAATTAATCAAAATGGAGTTATAGATTTTTGGAACCAAACTCTTCAAATGTAGAAATGCATAAATAAATGTAAAACTAAATAAATGTAGAAGTACTTAAATAAATGTAGAAAAAATGTAGTATAACACAAATGGTACAAAAATAGCACAATTAAAAATGACACTTGACAATTATTTATGTATTAATTCATTTATGCATATCTGCATTTATTTATTTCAGCATTTAATTATTTATTTATCCATTTATTTATTTATTTCTGCATTTAATTATTCATTCATTTATTCATTTATTTATTTACTTATGTATTTCTACATTTAATTTATTTATTCATTTGTTGGTTTTTCTATATTTATACATTTATTCATTCATTTATTTATTTCCACATTTATTTATTTCTGCATTTACGTATTTATTTATTTATACTTAAGTCATTTCTCATCCTCCATAGCCTTGAACTCCCACATTTGTGTAGATAAATCTGTAATTGTCATCCAGTACAGCCATCAACAGGATAGAAAACCTGGACTTGTAGTTGTAGAATGTGCTGCCTCTGTTGGCTGCTGGTTGAATGAAGATATGTTTTCCATCTATTGCACCAAGGCAATGAGGGAATTGCTACTTCATGCCAAATTGTTCAGCAATTTTCCACTACTGTTCTTCAGAGGTTGGTCTCTGTAAACATGACAATATCACATTAACAATGCACCGCTCAAATGAGATGCTAGTTGAAAATGGCATAATCCGTATGATTCCCTAGAATCACATCCTGCAAAATGTAACATCATTGTAAATGACATTGCTTAATATAATGTTTTGTTAACATTAGACAATGCATTGGCTAACATTTATTAGATTTTGCTATATTTGACTGAGCAGTCGTTTGGGGTGGCTCGTCAATGTATTAGATTTCTCTAATACATAAAATATGTAAGCTTGACCAGAGTTCTTGAGGGAAGAAGAATTTATTGAAGGTAGTAGTGTAGCACAGTTCTTCAGCATCGATGTCAGCCTTCAAAAGATCTTAACCCAAAGTTCTGTCTGTGGGACAGAACTTTATATATGAAGACAAAAGGGCTTCAAACAATGGAACACTGTTAGGACCTCCCACAGGAGATCGATCTACCCTGCAATCTACTCTGAGCAATGCTGTTTCTTTGTCATTCACACCCATCAGTTTCTGTGGGCCATACGTCTGTATGGGCCATTTAGTTCACACCTTTACAAATACAGACAGAGTTGATTGCATCTGAGGCACAGTCACAATGTAAATGCATCTAACTAAAGATAATGAAAATACACAATCTTTCAATCCCCCCTTTGATCATTTTTGATCATAAAACAAACTTTCATAAATCATGTATACAGCATGTTGCATACAGGTTCCATTACTTAAGATAATGACAGAATAAGTGTTCATGATGAAGTCTGCATCCTCCTGAATGCTTCAGTCCTTTCTTATTTTGACATTGTGGTCTTGAGGAAGTGGTGGATAGTGTTGTTTTCTGTGGATGTTCAGGCATGTTCAACTAGGTGGCCAGTGCAGTGCAGTCTAGGCGTTGGATGTCTTTGGTCATCCTCTGGAGTGCTGGAACACCTGCAATCACACAAAAGAGAAAAGAGAAACGTATCTTGCCAAGGAAAATATTTTAATCAAATAACTCCTAACTGCTCCTAAAAATGTCCCTATTTAATATTGGCAGGACACTACTTTGTTTATCAGTGGCTGTATGTTTATGTCTTCGTCATCAGGCGACAAGCTAGAGCCTAAAATACCTAGTCATGCCCTTTCTGGACCCTGATAAACACTACTGCCATCTATCCCTTGTCTTTAGGTAGATGTTTCAAATTCCACTGGCTCAAGTCGATCCACTTTTCTTTTGTTACTATACCATGCCCCCCCTTTGGAGGTGTCAAAACTTTATCCTTGGCATTGTGTATTGCCAGGCTGAGTCTTTCAGCAGTTTGGACAAGGCTGTCAGATGTTAGATTTTCATTGGGCATGGGCTGGCCTGTGACATGTTCAAAGAATCATAGTCCTGTTTTCCTGTGGTCATCCTCACTGCATTGGTTGTCTTCATACAGTTCAACTCCATTTTCCATCAATTATGTTTTTTGTTCTTTGTGCACTTCATTCTGCATCTGTTTACTGTCTGGTTGTCTGTCTTGCTCAAGTTGTCTTAATGCCGCTGTATGTGCACCTCTCCCCTTTTACGGCTTGTTTAGCAGCACCGTCTACTAGGACATCATCTTTGGCTTCAGTTGTTGAGACTTCTGTGTATGCTTTCACCTTTGGGATGGGGTCTTCATTTGTCGTTTTTGCATACACATGCAGTACATCAGTTGTTGGATGAGATGTCACTAGTTGGTGATGCAGAGAGAGGTTCTTCAGTTTTCCTGCGGCTCAAAAGCTTTCAGCAGAGTCTACTTTTGCTTGTCTGTGAACTGCTGAAACTTCTTCAACAAGTTGTTGTCCTCATCATCACTTTGTGTTAAAATCAACTTGCAATCACGAACCCAGTGTCCATTACAGTACCTGCATCTTCCTTGACTTTTTGCTTTTGGGTATCTCACATATTCACGTTCTTCATACCCCGTTGTCCTGTTGTTGAATGACAAGGTTTTGGTTTGCAAAGCTCTGAGATTGACTTCCTGTGTTTTTTCAATCTTTGCTGACCATTCAACAATCTGCATGAATGCTGTTCCAGTGCTGTCCCAGTCATCATACCTGTTTTTAAGGGCTTTAGAAATCTCAGGTTTCAGTCCATTTACAAATGCTGTTTTAAGAGGCATGCCAGTCTCTTTACTGAGATCTTCATTGTTGTTCTCACCCGCATATTCCAACCAAATTTGTATGAAGCATTCTTCATACTCAGTAACACTTTCTCCTGTCTTCTGCATGCATGAGGTAATTTTAGCCCAATTAACTTCTGCAGGTTTCAGTTCAAACAAGAATGTTTGTACATCTTCCCATCCAGCCTCAATGTTCGCTTGAGACTCACCAGTCCTTCTTTCAACACTTTGTTAATCTCTTTTGGTCATTGTCCCTTAAGTTCACATTAACACTCTGAGGTCTGAGGTATCGCCGGCGATACCACCGCGGTTTTTTTCTTACCAGTGTGAAAGAGACTCAAAATACTCCGTCAATGTTACACATACAATTAAGAGTTATACACCATTTTAATCTGTGGAATATTTTCTTTTATTCGTGTACACTCAGAGTAAAAACAAAATGTTGTGCTTTTTGTAAAATAAAGAAAACTAACATGATGCGTGATCTCTCGTCTCCCTCTGAACGAAGTCCAATCTGATAGTTCTCAGAAAATGAACTAACTTAGTGAATACTAATCACAAAAAAATGAGACTTCTGTCTAAAAAAAAATGTTAATGTCAGGTTTTAAATTGTGTAAGTCAAATCGAAAACAAATATACTGTTTATGTAATCTGTATGAAAAGAGAGCCATGTCAGAAGTCTGTGATTCAGCTCATTATCCGCTAATGCGGCCACGCCCACGCCCACGGAGCCAGCACTATTCAGACGCAAATTCTGAGTCAATACATGCATACATCGTCTCAATCGTGTATTTATTGTCTTGAAAAGTGTTTTGAATAGCCATAGTTAGCGATCTCTGGCCTCTGTTAGTTCGTTTAGTTCTTGGATTGCCTATTCTTCTTTAGCAGGCATTTGTGGACTAAAGGTGCACAGAGCGCCCTCCGGCTGCAAGTATGAATTGAAAACACAGTATCCAGCGCTCATAGTAATGACAATAAATATTGAATAATTACTCCTCTGTATAGAAAATTGACAAACATGAGAATCCATCAATATTTCTCTAAATGTGCATGCTTTTAAGCTAAAAGCCTATATGAAATGCCATAGAGGTAACATAATTGTTCAGACACTTTGCATCACAGAAATACATTATATTTTAAAGAATATAATAGAATACCATTATTTTAAATTGTAATAATATTTCACAGTATTGCTGTTTGATGTTTGATTTACACCATAATGAGCTTTGAGACATGATCACAGAGGGTTTTTTCACAGCCTACCTGTCTGAAAGAGCTCATTATTTATGCAGGTCATTAGAGCTCTTTATGCGATTCTTTTGTCTTCTCAGGTGAGAATCACCCATTATGCATGATAATTCACGCCTCCACGCATACTGTGTTTCTTGACCAAAGATGTTTTTGAAAATTTAAATCTCTCTATTGTTTTATATGAAGGAGTAGGAAGGATAATTTTTTCATAATTTTGAAGCAAAAACTCTAGTCTACAATCTCCAATACCCAGAAGTCTTGTGAACACAGATTTAATAGGATTTTTTTTGGCCTTATTTCAGTGACTTAAGTTTTTTTTTGTTTTTTCAATAACCATGCATAAACGTTATTCCTTCAAAAATACAAAAATGTACATACATGTTCCTCACATATTATGGTAGCCTAGTTTGTGCATATACAGTCTAATGACACTTTTTCCATTAATATGTTTATGAACAACTGAAAAAGCACAAATGTCAGGGCATGTCAAAACTTCTCCAGGCCCCAAATCAGCCTCAGACTCCAGAGGGTTAACAATCATCACTCTGTCTAGTGGGTGTAAATTGTAGATTTTCTGCAAACACTGAAGAAATTGCCAAGCTTTCCATGGTTGTTTGTACACATCTGGCAAATCTTTTGACCATTTGTTAACTTGCTCTGGAGTAGCTGGCTGGTATGTTCTGTGTGGAACATATTTCTTTACCACTTTTGTGACAGTTTGAGTTCATCATTCACCATTTTCCTCATACTCCTCATTGTCAATTTCAACTTCAGTCCTTCTGTTTTTGACAATAGAGTGTCCCAGGGATGACACGTTTTTAAAGGCCAACCCAGAAGTTAGCGGCGCACGGGTTCCCTCGGTTGAAAGCCTATGCATTTTTCCCATAGACTTTTGGAAAATCGCAGAAAATAAGCTCTGTGTTTAACAAAGGGTTATGACACTTACACGTTTTGTCTATCAAGATAATCTTTACAAGTTAACACAACATTTATAGATTTTGAAGCCTAAATAAAGTCGTCAGATATAAAAGGCTAACAGTAGGCTATAAACGGACTACAGCACACCATAGTCGCAGATCAACGTCGTCACCACCAAGCGTCCTCAAACTTTATTTAGAAAATTCTATTTAAAATTTCTATTTTAGAAAAACTTTATTTAAAAACATGCTCGCTGATTATGATCTGCGCTGTGTATGAATACTTATCCACTTTTTCATGAGAAATGCTGCCCAAATGTCCCGTTTTTAATGATGACGTCTAAAGTCCCCACCAAAGGAAGTAGTCCCTTTTAGCAATTTGTTAGCAACCGCCGATTTTAAGACACAGTAAAAGTTAAAAAAATCACAAGTGGGTTATAACTGGTGTTTTATGTCATAGATCAAAACGTGAAAGTATTTAGAGGCTTTGTTAACCACAGACCTTATTTCAGGCGATTTAGCAAAAACCCATTCGAAAAACCCATAGACTTTACGGCGTTGGAACCGGAAGTCCTAAAATGCTAACTCGCTTCCGGGTTTTGCCTACAAAATTGCGTCATCCCTGAGGCACTCTATTACAGGAGCAAGCCTAACCTTCAAGTTGTCCTTTATGATAACATCATATGTGTTTACATTGCTGTCAGTGTTCACTGTGGAACTGCTGTCACTTTCTCCAAGCAGATAAAGGTCTTGTTGATCCTCATTCTTCTGGAGAACACTGATTGGATAGAGAAACTCTTGTTCTGCTTTGCTGCTAGATCTTATGGAATGACTCTTTTGTCCAGAACAGTGTTTGGATTCCAATTGTTTGGAAAGCAAATTTAACAACTTGGCCTTCTCATTTAGTAGTCTTTCTTTGTCTGTCATATCATTCTTTTCATTTTCCCAGTCAAGAATTCACAATTCTTGCAGCAACATCAGTCCCAGGACATTCTATGGTTTCTGCAGTCTCTGGACGAATTGACAAACGTTTTTTTTTTTAACAATTTCTTCAGACACAAAGAGAAAGGACCAAGCCTCTGCTACTACAATCTCTTAATGAATGGACCAAATTGTTTCTTAAACAATTCCTACAGACTCTAGAGAAAGAACCAAACGATGTACTATATATCTGTGGCTCCTACAGTCTCATGAGAACGGACCAAACCTCTTCTTTAAATGATTTCTACAGACTCGAGAACAGGGCCAAGCTATAAACCTTATATCTATAGTTCCTACAGTCTCAGGAGAATGGACTAAAATATTTAAAAGGTTCCTACAGACTCACGAGAAAGGCCCAAGCTGAAAATTCTCTACAGTACTATACTGTATGTGACTACACTACAATTTTTTTTTTTTTTTTTACTGGTCTACTTATTCTTTTTGAAGTTCTTTAAGAGAGCTGATAAGTGTCACTCGCCAAATTAGGATCTTTGAGACAGGATCCAGATGATTCAAATAAATTGTATCCACGGACACAATCTGTTGATCTTCAACATAAACTGTAGAATCTCCAAGACTCTTCTGTTCACTTCTTGTTGCAGTTGGTGAGTTTTCTTCTTGCCAGTCTCTCCTGTCTGGTTCGCAAAATTGTTAGATTTTGCTATATTTGGCTGAGCAGTTGTTTGGGGTGGCTCGCCAATGTATTAGATTTTTTTTAATACATAAAATAAGTAAGCTTGACCAGAGTTCTTGTGGGGAGAAGAATTCATTCTTCAGCATCGATGTCAGCCTTCAAAAGATCTTAACCCAAAGTTCTGTCTGTGGGACAGAACTTTATACATGAAGACAAAAGGGCTACAAACAATAGAACACTGTTAGGGCCTCCCACAGGAGATCGATCTACCCTGCAATCTACTCTGAGCAATGCTGTTTTTGTCATTCACACCCATCAGTTTCTGTTGGCCATACGTCTGTATGGGCCATTTGGTTCACACCTTTACAAACACAGAGTTGATTGCATCTGAGGCACAGTCACAATGTAAATACATCTAACGAAAGATAATGCAAATACATATAATCTTTCACTAACATGAACTAACAGTGAACCAAACATTTTTAAAGCGTTAATATTTGTTAACGTTACTAAATGAGATTATAATTGTTTTTTGTGTTAGATCATAGTGCATAAATGTTGACAAATACAACTCTGGATTTTAATGTCTCAGTAAATGTTCAAACTAACATTAACAAAAATTAATATTATGTTATTATATTATGTTAAGTATTTTTCATTGTTAGTTCATGTTAACTAATATTGTTAACTACTCTTATGGACAGTATGGAACCTTAATGTAAAGTGTTACCCTTAAAGCAGGGGTGCCCACACTTTTTTGCCTGATGATGTACTTTTAAAATGATCAACTAAATGAGATCTACCAACCAAAAAAAAAAAAAAAAACTTAATTTCAAATGCTTGTTGCTACTACTGCATGAATCTCTACATGGAATTCAGGACAAAAAAAATAAATGTTCATTGTTGATATTCAATTTTAACAATTTTCAATTTTAACACTAAGCTCAAAATACTTACAGTACAACAGATTACATTAGCCAGGGCATTTACCTTATTCTGATGACTTGCACTGAATAGAATCAGACAGTTTTACATAATCTTTGTCGACAAAACACAGCTGCCAATGTCTAAACTGGTGTCAATCAACTGATGGAGCACAATAGCACATGCGATGGTCGGCCGTTAAAACGGATTCATTATTAAGTAGCTACAAGGAGGAGGATGCTTTCCCCGACTTCCTTAATTATCACTGTATTATACACTAACAAGCTCTATGTGTGAAAATGCAGGACACGAAAGAGATCGTGGATGTATTCATGAAAATAGTCTGCTCAATAGAGGGTATACATCGTCACTTTCCTGCCGGAACGCGCTCCCTCAGCTGGACTGAGTGGCAAAAGAACCTGCTGCATGACTGGATTTAATAGGGGAAACTGCAAAAACGCGAGTAAAACAAACGATTACGCTAAAGGCTGGACTCGAACGTGTTTCTTACAACTTGTCAAATAAACCTAATCCATGGATATTGACATGCCACCAGGAGTCGTGTTTGCTGACAATTATGTGCCTGATTTCAACGCCGGGAAAATACATAAAGCAAATCTTCAAAGCTGACACACCTACGATTTCTCAACAGTTTTTTGCATCTCTCCACCACCACATTTAACAGGTTTGGAAAAAAAATATGATCATTTTGTGTGAACTATCCCTAGTATAAATATGTTTATACTAATATTTAACCTTAGTGCACTGATAACTGCATTAATATTAACCATATAAACAACAAACTGCGGAAAAAAGTGATGTACCTATTTAGATTTTTCATGGCCAATAGAAGCAAATTGGCCGATTCTGATACTGGTTGCAGATTTTTTTTAAAGCAAATTTATTTGTTGTTTATTTGTTCAAAAAAGATGTGTAGCTCTTTAATATTATAGGCAAACACTGCATTTTTATCCCAGTCCCAACAAAGATGTTATGAACATGAGCATGATCAGTTGTTTTTCATTTAAATTATTGTATAATTTTAAGATTAACAGAAAAAAACAGCATGGTCTGACTTTAGCTTTGTGAAATTATGCTACATAAGACACCTGCACAAAACAAAATCAGCAGACGGGCTGAATGAAATGTAAATTCACTCTCTGACAGTAGGTGGCGCTTATGGAACAGCAGTGATATAGCGTTTCCATGGTTACCACTATATACACACAGCAGCGCTGCGCTGGAGATAAGAGGAAAAGCCATCAAAAGTTTTCTGAAGACAGTTCCCTTCAGAGATACATTCATATCAACCCCAATTTAATATTTATATTATTCTTCCTATATTTCGCGAGCAGTGAGCTTGTGCATGGTGCAGTATTTTCTCTGCTGGCGCGTCTGTTCTCCTCTTTGTGTCCGTATTTAGCGTGTGCCTGTGTTAACGTCCTGTTGACAGGCTTAGTAAATATTTCCTGAAATTTTGGGAAATTATTACAGAGCAGTTTGTTTGCAAGCCCGGAATAAAGATGGACCAAAATAAAACTAAAAAACCTTTAACGTTAGATTTATGACCAGTGGACTACTGCATCTCTATTTTTGATCATGAACTCGAGTACGCGCCATAAAGGCCTAAGTTACCTAAACATTTGGAGTGAATTATTAAGATTTAAAGTTTCTCTGTAAAGTACACCAAGAAATTGGCTTTATAAAACATTATTTAACGCATGATTAAGTGGATGTTAATTCTATGAGGATTTTGAGTTATTTTTCAAAGACCTAATAAATTCTTATAAATATTACCCGTAGGCTAATGATAACCATACAAAGCTCAACGTACGAGTAAATGGGAAAATAAGGAGTAAATAAGGAAAATAACATTTTCAAAGACCAGCAAAGAACAGCTTATAGGCCTACCTCAAGATGCTTTTTCAGATTAGATGTTGAATCCTGAAGCCCATAGAAGTTTTGTTGCAGCTAGACATAGCTTGCATTGCACTGTGATGTTACTGTACATCCTTTTTCATGTGTATATAAGTAAAACTGTCTTTGAATTTCCACTAGAGAAATGCATTATGCCCTGTTTTCCCGTCCATTTTTTTTTTTTTTTTTGCGTGCGATCTCATGTCTGATGACTCTGAACAGGCTGCGTGCGGATTTTTTTAAACAGAGTCGGATAATCATCAACAATTGGCTCGTTGGTTACAAATCCTCAAACAGCTTACGTTAATAGCCTATTAAATGAAATAAATGACATTAAAATTCAAAGTAATCACTTTGGTAATCTAAAATACTTTTTGAATGTAACTGTAATTTGATTACCATCTATTTAAAATGTAACTGTAACGAAATACAGTTACTCAAATTTTGTATTTTAAACAGTTCGACGGCACGAGTGTGTAAATAAATAAGAAATAACAAGGGAGTGTCTTTAAAACCCTCTTTTGTGCAGCACTACTTCCTTCCGCCACGGATTCAAATCTCAAGTTGACAGTTGGACCAAGCCTCCGTTACTAATTCTAAAACGTCACTTCAGAACTAGTAACGAAGGAACGTTTCAAATCTCAAGTTGACAGTTGGACCAAGTCTACGTTGCTAACTCTAAAACGTCACTTTAGAACTAGTAACGAAGGAACGTTGAGTCGCTTCATTGAAACTCATTGAATTTTGTACAGTATTGAGAGAGAGAGAGAGGGAGAGATCGCCTGAGAGAGTAGGCTATTACCTTTGTCTGATATATTGCATTACATTCATTCTTCAAGTCGATGTTCATAATATTATATCCATTATAAAAGTCCGTCTGTATGGAGAACCAGGGGTGCCACTTAAAAATAAAAAGAAGAATCAATTAATTAATTTAATAATTCAAACATAAAAATGTATATAAATGATTCACTTTTTATATGGGCAAATTAATAGACATATTTAAAGTTGTTTATTTAATTCCTGTTTTTAAATGTAGTTTAATAAAACAATAAAACAATACATTTTAAAAAACTTTTTTGAATGTATAAATAAATAGACAAATTTGAAATGGGATATTTAATTCATTTTTTAAAACGTAGATCAATAAAACAATAAAAAGTTCATTTAGTAAATCATTTTAAATGCACATTTAAATCGCTTTTTTAAAAACAATTTGGCAAATGCTTTTCTTTTTCTATTTACCAATTGCTTTTCTTTGTCTGTTTGCCAAATGCTTTTCTTTAAGCCCCGGGTATACTTCACTTTCCGTGCCCGGACGCGTTACACGCGCAGTCACGTCCGCGCGTCTTTCAAAGTATACTACACCACGGATGCGCGCGGATGACCGCGTTCGTCACATGCGCAGTACAGTTTTTTTCTATGTTCTACCTGACATCGGAGAGCAGCACTGAGTCGTGTCATCAACGGGACATTTACTGGGCATGATCGGAGAAGAAAAGAAGTGCATCCTTTTCCATATTTTACTTATCCCCCTCCATGAATTTGCCGCCCCGCCTTTGCACATTTTCAAACATGAATTGTACAAATGTGGGTACTTTCTAATCTCTTTGCACAAACGCTGGTCAAGTTCGCTGTCCATTGTCGTGTTTTTGTCTTTTTTCAAGCGTGTATTTAAACCGGTCTTTTCACACTCTTCTTCGACGGCTGAACACTGTGCTCAATACTGTGCGTATTGCCACCTAGTGGACTCTTCTATACTGCTTGCGCATGCGCTGTTGCACGCGGACTGCCCGCGCGGTCTCGAAATTTGGCCTGCACGCGGACTGCCCGCGCGGTCTCGAAATTTGGCCTGCACTTGGCCAGGGTGTTTTACGTCACGAAAATTACGTCATGCGGACGGTGCACGAACGCGGACGAATTTTTCTCATGGCCACGAGTTAAATGTGTAAACAACCTGCGTGACCATCGCAACCTGGAATTATCACAAATGGACAATACCATAATAATATTTTTAATTAAGAAAAAGAACGGAATTAAGAAATTATTATATTAACATGTTATGTTATACTAATGCATATTATACTGTATTGCGCGCGGTGTTGCAGACAGCATTCGAATGAAGTTTATAAATCAATGTTTAAATGTTGTACATTTTAATCCCACCGAACAGTCTTTTAAATCCATTCACTTATCGTTTATTTTTTATTTAATATTTTTATATTATTAGTTACATCTGTATATTCAGGATGCGATTTGTGAAAAAAACAGAGGGGGTGGATGTTTTGAAAAGTTTTTCTTTCATTTATTTCATTAGATAGAATATAAGCTGTGCTGTACGCAGGGTTTCATAATTACCGAGGTCAGAAAATGTAGTTTACTAGGGGGGTACGGGGGCATGCTCCCCCGAGAAAATTTAGATTTCCCTGGTGTACACATGTGCATTTTTAGGACGTTTTACGGCCAGCAAATTGGACAACAATAGCTTTAAAACCATGTCAACAAATACATGCATGCACAGTTTTGAGGCAGCTTTAATTGCATGTTTGGTAATTTCATGACTTAACAGAACACCGACGGCCATTGCTCGTAGTTTCTTTTGCGCTTTGTTTAAGCTATAATAAAGTAATTATGCAGAGCGCGCCGGCGCATTTGCTCATGTTCTTGAGTGCGCGCCACGAACACAGTATAACGGCTGATTGGACAGTCATGTTCATTTTTCTGAGTTTTACTAACATCATCTGACCGCAGTTCACTGTTGTTCAACTGAAGCTCACTCGTTGTCACCTGCACCTTTTCCGCGCTTGACTTGCGCCTGGCGCTGAGGCGAAGTTGGAATGCGCGTCTGAAAAGTGTCCCGTTTGTTGTGGTGGTAAAGAGACTTTTCTATATAAACGCAGCGTTTTATTTGGCGATGTTTTTAAAAAAAGATTTTTATTTTTGGTATTTTATGCTCTGTTGGTGGTTTGTGGAGTAGCATCACCCAGGGGGATATTTTTTTTATCCCCACCGGGGATAAAAAATAATTCAGCAGAGGCAGGGATACATAGACCAGAAGGGGGGAAATCCCCCCCCGTCCCCCCCTACAAATCGCACCCTGTGTATATTTATTTGCTTTATTTTACCCTTCATTTCCCATATTTCTTTATCTAATTAATATGCTTTACTTTATGACTGTATTTCTGTAGCCTATTTCTGTAAATGAGCGTCTGTTTTCACTTGTAACCCCTCGTGCCTGTGACAGCATTCGAATTAATTCAGAGTTTAAGTTTAAAAAATGTGTTACTATTTTAGAATATTTTGTTTATTATTTGTATATAACCTATGAAAGCTTTATTTATGATTTTATTTTATTTCTGTAGGCGCACGGGAATTTTACAAGGAGTTCATTTAGGCTACGGGAATATTATATATATAAATATATATATAAATACATACATACCACCCTTATTTTTCATTTTTAATTAAAAATATTATTATGGTATTATTGGTATAATTCCAGGTTGCTATGGTTGCGCAGGTTAACTCGTGGCCATGAGAAAAATATATCGTTCCCTCAACATATGGTCTCGAGGCCACGACCACGACATAAGGATGTCGTTACCTCGACAAAACGATCTCGTGGCCACAACTTATCACATTCCCACGAATTAATATCTTGTGGCCACGACATATCACGTTCCCACGAGTTTATATGTTGTGGCCACGACAAAACTAAGTGAACCGAACATGTCCCCTCCTGGTCACTGTACTAACTGTCCAATGACAGTGAGTGTTATAAGTGAGAGAGGATTGGCTCTTCAAATTGAGGCGAAAGTTGATTGGTTGCTTCCACGCGTGTACTGTCCAATGGCATTTTACCACTCGATTGACAAATGGATAAAGAAAAGCATTTGGCAAACCAACAAAGAAAAGCAATTGGTAAATAGAGAAAGAAAAGCATTTGCCAAATTCTTTTTAAAAAAGCGATTTAAATGCGCATTTAAAATGATTTACTAATGAACTTTTTATTGTTTTATTGATCTACGTTTTTAAAAAATGAATTAAATATCCCATTTCAAATTTGTCTATTTATACATTCAAAAAAGATTTTTAAAATTTATTGTTTTATTGTTTTATTAAACTACATTTAAAAACAGGAATTAAATAAACAACTTTAAATATGTCTATTAATTTGCCCATATAAAAAGTGATTCATTTATATACATTTTTATGTTTGAATTATTAAATTAATTAATTGATTCTTCTTCTTATTTTTAAGTGGCACCCCTGGTCCTCCATACATCTGAATGTCCGCTGAGGAAAGCAATCTTGTATTTGTCCTTTTTTACAGCTATGGGAATTTTCCATAACACAACAGCGCTAAAACAACTTCCTTTGCAGTTCCTTTCAATTTAAAAGTCTCTTGTGACTGACTGACTCATTCACCAAAGTGTTGCCGCCATCTAATGGCGTATAAATGTAACTTTCACTCAATCCATATTACGCACTAATGGACATATTTATATAAAAAAAAAAAAATTATTGAACAACAACAAAAAAAAACACAATTGTACAGTTCAGTCAAACATAAAGCACTAGTGTGCCTGTGACGGTTGTCAAGTGTACCGTGGATAATTACCAAATGCCAAAAAATAAATAAATAAATGCTACACCTCGTATCTCTATATTTCCTAATTTTTGTTTTCTTATTTAAAAAACAGAACAAAAAACAATGATATAGGTCACCCTTTACGCCTGTATGTGGGTTTTACAAATATTTAACGAATGAAAAGGATTTTAAAGAGCTTGTGACAACCTCGTTACTCCATTGGATCCTCAAACTGTCAGTCACACCTCATAACTCCGCCCCACCTCTATGAAGCGGCGCACGCAGTTTGGTCATCTAGTCTATGCAATGCAAAGGTAAATAAAGGTTGTGTTGTGTTGTGTTGTGTTGTGTTGTGTTGTGTTGTGTTGTGTTGTGTTGTGTTGTGTTGTGTTGTGTTGTGTTGTGTTGTGTTGTGTTGTGTTGTGTTGTGTTGTGTTGTTAGAAAAAAAAATTGTAAAGTGTTTTCTTTACTCAAAAAACGCTATGTCTATAAAGATTAATGTTTTACGTATTTGAAGAGCGGAGAAGAGTCTTCGTCTGATATGTCCCATCTAGTTAGTTGTAGCCAGGGGCGCCTGCAGGATTTTATCTCGGGGTCACACAGAACTAAGCCTTAACCCCCCCCCCCCCCTTTTTTTTTTTTTTGGGCTGTCCGTAAAAACCCGATTAAATCAATCAGTGAGTTGGTGGGAACGATCTAATGCTGTACAAATCGAGTGATCGACTCTCTTTCATGTTCCCCACTTAGAAAATCTGATTCATGTAACTGCACTCTGATGTGCTTAATGCTTCTTGAAGTGTTTTTTTTGTTTTTTACGTTGTCTCTGAGCAGCTTTGTCCCGAAATGTTGGTATTGTTTTCAGAGAAACGATCCTCGCATTTTTTCTAGTCAAGTGAAACTTAACTTTGCGTGTCAGAATGTTTGAACCCACCCAGACCACTACTATATGGAAGTTCAAGTCCATTTACTAAACATTTTAAATATATAAGCCTGTAGCCTATACTACATCATCATATCATTTACAGTATTTACAATAAAATAACAGCACAATTTACTTGCCTCAAACAACTCAGTATGCATTATTATTATTATTATTATTATTATTATTATTATTATTATTAGAGTCCTAATTATTGTTTTTGTTGATCCATTTCATATATTGCCAAACTTTAATATGTGAATTATATTATTGAAATAAACACATTTAGCATCGTCAGGCTTTTGATTGTGCTTAATGGATAAAACAACAGAATGGACCCTTCGCTAAGCCACGCCCGAAAACCGCCACAGGCCAATCGTGGTTTAGCAACCGTTACTAGGCTCGGGAGGTCTGTCAAGCTTTCGAGGGAACATGCCGAAGCGTTGTGCTTATGGATTGTGTTAATCTGATACCCGAGTTTAGACGGGGTGGTGGAATTTTTTTCCCTTCTCGAAACCTAAAACCCAAGGGGAGAAGTGCCGGTGTTCTGACAATTTGTGCTACCCTGTCAGATTTAACTACCTCCCATTGAAACAGTGGGTAACGTTAGCAAAATCTGAAAAATGCTAACGTTACCTATCAGATTGTGCTTCCAGCGTGATATTAACGTGGTTTATGGCTTTATTAAAGGGATAGTTCACCCAAAAATGAAAATTTGATGTTTATCTGCTTACCCCCAGTACATCCAAGTTGTAGGTGACTTTGTTTCTTCAGTCGAACGCAAATTATGATTTTTAACTGCAACCGCTGCCGTCTGTCAGTCAAATAATAGCAGTGGATGGGAACTTCAACTATAACAGTAAATAAAACTTGCTTAGACAAATCCAAATTAAACCCTGCAGCTCGTGACGACACATTGATGTCCTAAGACACGAAACGATCGGTTTGTGTGAGAAACCGAACAGTATTTATATCATTTTTTACCTCTAATACACCACTATGTCCAACTTCGTTCAGCATCCTGTTAGTGAGGTCAAAAAACGCGTTTTGATGACGGAAGTGATGTCTCGCCCATATACTTCAATGAGAGCTAGACATCACTTCCGTTGTCAGAGCACGATCAGACCTCACTAACCGGAAGCTGAACGGAGTTGGACATAGTGGTGTATTAGAGGTAAAAAATTACATAAATACTGTTCGGTTTCTCGCACAAACCGATCGTTTCGTGTCTTAGGACATCAATGTGCCGTCACGAGCCGCAGGGTTTAATTAGGATTTGTCTATGGAAGTTTTTTCGACTCTTATTGTTCAAGTTCCCAATCACTGCTATTATTTGACTGACAGACGGCAGCGGTTGCAGTTAAAAATCATAATTTGCGTCACCTACATCTTGGATGCCCTGGGGGTAAGCAGATAAACATCAAATTTTCATTTTTGGGTGAACTATCCCTTTAACATCTACACTTTCCCCAACCCTAAACCTACCCTTAACAATAATGCAAGTACAGTAATTGTGTATTATTTATCATGACGACAATGATGAAATATTGATGTATGCATATGCAGTAAGTCCAGGTAGGTTAGCTAGCTAGATAACTCAGCACATCGTTGCTTGGAAATAATGACGGTTCTTTGTTCATAATGCATATAACGTATTTTAATGTGAAATAATATGATTAAAGGCAAGACAGAGTAACGTTAGCCTGGCGTGCTAAAATTATAAGCGGGAGAATGTTATCATTGCAAAGTGGTCAGGCTAACGTCTTGTGTTTATTCCACAAGACTTATGGATAAGATGTTTGATTTATAATTATTAGGTTATTTTCACAAATTTCACTTAACCTGCTGTGGATGAACAAAGCTTTTCCTTTTGCGTTTCCCATTTGAATGGTCAGCGTATGAGGCGGCTGCTGCTCGCACTCGGAGCTTTAGCTTCAATTTTGATCAAATTATTTTCTAATCGGTTGCATATTATGTCGTGGATATATCCCTCGAATGCATACTGCAGTCCCTTTTGTCTTGCTCTCTCAGATATTTCACCTGTTCGCCAAAAATGACTAATTATCTCCTTGAAAATGTCTGACACCGGTGCATACACACTGTAAATGACTTGCCAGGCTCGAAAGCTTGACAGGCGTAGCAACAGTAACTAAGGAGGGCGGGGCTTAGCGAAGGGTCCATTGCGCACTCAAGTTTATGGGTGCCGTACATTTTATCTGCCACTAGACGGCGCTGTTTTCGACACTCTTGATGCTTTGAAACCATAAACCTTTCCCGAAACATTTAGAGAAAAGCTTCAAAGATTTAATAGGCTTCATTTCTCCATCCCTATAATTTTAGGCCTTTTTGCAAATGTTTCAGTTGAATTTAGCTGTTTTAGAGAGCGTTTACTCATTTTGAGCCTGTTTTTAAACATTAACTATCTGTAACATCATTTTTCATGTGTGGAAAAAAACGACGAAACTAAACTAGCCTATCAGATTCTTTTTCACCCATATCCCCCATGCCCACCCATGAACGCACATACACACGTTTGACTTTACAACACACAAATGCACACCTTTATTTATTTTCATTCTCTCTTGCTCTCTTAATATGTCATGAGTGTATGCAGAGAGATTTTAAGAATTAATTTTAAAATTATGTAAAAAAATAAAAACGGCATTACTTTGCGCCCTCTCAAGGTACGCACAGTGCGTACAGCCGTACGGCTGCAAGCGCCACTGGTTGTAGCCAATATGTTATGCTATATAAAGGATTGCAAGGTTAGTTAATCTTACATTTATTGTCCCGATTCGTGCCTCAGTTTGTCTTTTTCACTCATTGAATGCATAGGCCTATGGGAAAGAGTCATGAACATGAAGCCAATCCGTTCACAAAACCTCCTCTCAGACTTACTTCAGTACAGGGCTTTTATACATGTTCATGGGGTGGTGTAGCAATTGTCCAATGAGAATATACTTTCATGATATAGGAATGTGGTACATACAGAAAAAACAAGTCTAAATATGGTCAACATCTGGTCCAGTGCCCCTGCCTGCCTGGGGATCCAAGAAGACCCCTTCTATACTTGCAATACAAAAGGCAGGGACCATTTCTTGGCTGCTTTCCAAGAAACACACACACATATACATTGTGTACATTAAAACCAGATGTGTGACGAAACCATAACAACCAGTCTCCGTTCTACCCTTGCATCCGTGAAGACCAGGTGAGAGAAAACAGGGATAAGAATATCTATCAGTTCCCCCATTTGATCATAAAATTATCACTTAATCGTAGCATGACTTTTCCTCACAACACTTAATCACTTGACCTTGACCTTCAATTAACATTTTCCTATATTCTAAAACAGTGGGAAAAAATTCACTGCAGACAACTATTTTGTCATCTTCCACATCTAAATGTCTTCATTCTGTGCTTCAGCATCAGGGTGATTTAATCAGTTTCTGCTGAATTTCTCTTTTTGCTGCTAGCCACTGTGGTGCTTGTTGATCCTTCATCTGTTCTTGGATGCTCTTTATCAGTTGGAGCAAACAGTGGGCTTTTAAGCCACCAGTTGAGTCTGCTCAATCTCCTTGTTGGTCCCCCTAAGGAACTCTTCTGCCTCTGCCAGGGTTAGAGGCACGCCTGATGTGAACTCAGGGTGTTCCACTTTTCAGCACTGCGCTAGTGTGCTCATGGATCTTGCTCCGCCACTCAGATAGTCTTCTCTTGTGGTCACAAGCAGGTGTCAGTCAAATGTGGTTCTATGAAGATAACGCATTCAATCTCCTGATAGCGTCTACTCGTACCTTATACCTATATTGGATAGATAGATAGATAGATAGATAGATAGATAGATAGATAGATAGATAGATAGATAGATAGATAGATAGATAGATAGATAGATAGATAGATAGATAGATAGATAGATAGATAGATAGATAGATAGATAGATAGATAGATAGATATGGAGACATGGAGGACACACACACAAAATAACAAGACCAAAACAAGACAATAGCATTGTCATTTTCCATACCGTAAAAATACATCAGTACCCAGATTGTAGGACAAACATCTTTCGTATTAAATTGGTGATGAACTGAGAAATCAAATTTTCCTTGAGTTTTTGACATATTAGAGGTCATCATATTTTAAGAATGAAAACTTCCTTGTTAGTCCAATAAAAGCTTTAATGGACACCAGACCCAGCAAACGACAGGATTTTCAAAGTGAGGATCTATGACGTCAAAGGGCAGCAAGCACCGCCTCCGCAGAAGAAGATCAACGCCTACTTCATCACTGCCTGTTTAGCCCCGCTCACCGATTCGCGCATGACATGCAATAGAATAGGTAGCCTAAGTAACATAGGCCTACGTGGTGCTAAACCGGATTGAGCTATTAAAGGTGCCCTAGAATCAGAATTTGAATTTACCTCGGCATAGTTGAATAACAAGAGTTCAGTACATGGAAAAGACATACATTGAGTTTCAAACCCCATTGTTTCCTCCTCCCTATGTAAATCTCATTTGTTTAAAAGACTTCCGGAAAACACTCGGATCTCAACATAACACCGACTGTTACGTAACAGTTGGGATCATTAATATGTATGACCCCAATATTTGCATAATGCCAGCCCATTCGATGCATTAGACAAGGAAAGGCAGTATTAACGGCTGGATCTGTGCACAGACAAGGTAAGCAAGCAAGAACAACAGCAAAAAATGGCAGATGGAGCAATAATAACTGACATGATCCATGATATCATGATATTTTTAGTGATATTTGTAAATTGTCTTTCTAAATGTTTCATTAGCATGTTGCTAATATACTGTTAAATGTGGTTAAAGTTACCACTGTTTCTTACTGTATTCACGGAGACGAGAGTCGTTGATATTTTCATTTTTAAACACGTGCAGTCTGTATAATGCATAAACACAACTTCATGCTTTATAAATCTCTCCAACAGTGTGTAATGTTAGCTTTAGCCACAGAGCATAGCCTCAAACTCACACAGAATCAAACGTAAACATCGAAATAAATACTTTATTCACATAATTCGAAGCATGCATACAGCATGAATGACGAACATCTTGTAAAGATCCATTTGAGGGTTATATTAGCTGTGTGAACTTTGTTTATGCGATGTGTATATATATTCGAGAGCTCGTGGGGCAGAGGGAGTGCATCTCTTAAAGGGGCCGTGCTGAAAAAATCAGTGCATAGTTAATGATGCCCCAAAATAGGCAGTTAAAAAAAATAATTAAAAAAAATCTATGGGGTATTTTGAGCTGAAACTTCACAGACACATTCAGGGGACACCTAGGACTTGTATTACATCTTGTAAAAAAACAATCTAGGGCACCTTTAAGCAATAAACATGCCGTTGAGGATTACAAAATATTGTGCAGTGCCTGGACTCGACAGTAATGCAACAACATGTAAGTAACAGTGTTAATTCTAATGCCTGATCTGATATTAATGATTCATGTACAGTCAGATGTTCTTTTTCTGTGTCGGTAAATCAAACCTGTGACTAAATGTCAATTGGCGTAGTTTCTCTTAGTAGGATGAAAATAATGTTATTTAACAATGATTAAATAAAGGAAGTGATCAAAGAAAGTTTGCAATCGTTAGAGCAGCGTGCTTAAGCTGTCAAACAGCATGCGTTTATAATGACTGAGGCTCAACTCCCATTTTATTCAAAGAATCTTAGTTATGTCGCGTTTGCACAGAAATTGAGTTTCAATGACGAGATCACTGCTTTCATTCAATCAACATGTCTGTGATCAGCTACAATGTTCATCGCTGCAATCTTTCATGCCACAATCTAAATATTTAAGCCTTGAGAGCTGTAATAGTAAAAACACACTAAAAGAGAGAGTACTACTTGGCTATTTCAAATGGAAAGATGTCAGCCAATCACAGCAGTGGGCGTTTACACTAAAGTCTCTCAGCAGACACACCCCTTAAAACAGAGTATTCAAACCAGAAGGCTAAAATCAGAGTAGGAAAAATACCTTTTTATAAATTGACAATTTTGGGTGTAAAAGCATTAACATCATAAGTGTACCCCAGAAAACATTATGAAACAATAAAACAATGCAGCTCATGACCCCTTTAACAAAACTGCTTTACTTGTGAATGGAAATTTTAGAATGCTTTTGTTGGAGACAAAATATATTTACTCATCAGCAGTGACAGTAGTAACCTGTGGAAAAATTAATGTGGGGTGAGGGCTGTCCATTTCATTACCACCAATTAGAAAAACCAATTCAAATTTCTTGAATGCAATTTTTTCATTCATTTGTCTTATATTTTCATTTTCATTATTAGTTTGGTGTTGCTCATGAGCTGCTCTGATAAAAGTTTGGAGATCTCAACATATTCTTGGATCCATGGCCAAACATCATGTAATCGTAATCCCTGTCAATGACAGCATTTGTAATTTCATAAATTAGGAATTAGGCTATTAGTTCAATTTATCCCTAAAAATATAAATAAACCAAGATGAGGTGACTAATATTATGGCTTTACCATCCACAGTTTGTTCTAGGACACTTTGTGCCCAAATTGTAATCCACTCCTTTTTTTGTTAAAAGAACTCTGTAACATGCTTTATAGAAAGTCTTAAGAGCAGACTCTACACTTTCTCTCTCTACACTTCATAGCCTCACCAGTGATCTAATTTAACATTTTACCCTGGATTTTATGAAATATCTCCTAACTAGACTAAGTCCAGTCCAAAGTTTTAACTGATTTATGAATCAGATCAAACACTTAGCTTCATTTAAGGTTGGACTGGTGCCTATCAAAAGAAAGCAGAGTGTTGTTAGCTTATCAAAACATAAAGTACTGCTATGAGACCAGTAAATACCCAAGCTACAAATTAATGTGACAAATCAAATTTAGGTGGTCTCTACAATTTTGATTAGATTTGATTTTTAATTTTTCTGCTTTCATTGTAATTTTAGTTAAAAGTTTTAGTAATTTTTTGTGTGTTTGTCTTTTTAGTTTTTGCTTTTAAATGTCTCTATATAGTTAATGGTGCTTGCCAAAGGCAAAGCATCAGTATTATTATTGCTCATACTTATTATTATTATTATTATTATTATTATTATTATAATTATTTTTCTGGACAAAAGTTTGACGCGCTACTCCTCCCGCAGTTTTTGTCCTAGACCCATGAATGAGGTGTCAAATCGACCGGCTCATTGAGGAGACCTGTGCTCTGACTTTTATAAGCGATCGGGTGTACGATGTTCGTCCGGCGGGCGAAAAAGTAGCGAAAAAAATCCCATAGACTTTGCATTGTGACAAACTTTGACGAGTCATAGCTCTGAGCGAGAATTTCGTAGAAACATGTGGGTTACCATGTTTGAAGAGGCTGGCAAGCTCTGTCAGACCATACCTCAAAATGGGGTGTAAGTTGTACCCCTCGGGCACAAGAGCTGCCCAAAGTTGCCCCATAGACATACTATGGTGAAGCCATGCCCATGAAACAGTGTGTTTTTCCTACTATGGGAAATTACATAGGGATTTTGTATTAAACATAACTCTGGATCACAATGTCATAGAGACAAGGGGGTGGGCTCATTTCACTCAGGCAGCCAATCAGTCTCTCAGGATCATTGTGACGCTATCAAGCCACGCCCTAGCAACCATATAGAGCACCATAAGTTCCATAGACTTCCATTGAAAAAGATCAAAGGAATATCTTTGGATAGAAGTGTCATAGAAACATGAGGGTGGGCTCATTTGACTCGGGGCATCAAACGGCCAGTCACAAATCACCTTCAAGACTTCATAGCCACCCTAGCAACCCAAAGCATAGAGGGATTTCTTCAAATCTGAATATCATAGAGGTATGGGGGTTGGTTTATATTGTTCATACTGGCAAGCAGCCTTTGGAGTATCACCATTGGCAGCTGCCAAGCCCCTCCCTAGCAACCAAACAGAGTACCCTAGCAACCATTTTGCAAGATCTATATCTCTGCATCAGAACATCGTACAGACATGGGGGTTGGTTTATATTGTCAAGCACCTTTGGAGTATCATAATTGGCAGCTGCCAAGCCACTCCCTAGCAACCAAACAGAGTACACTAGCAACCGTTTTGCAATACCTATATCTCTGCATCAGAACATCGTAGAGACATGGCGGTTGGCTCTTTTGACTCATGCTAGCAAACTGGACTTCCAACATGCTACACATGCTAGCAGTGAATAGCTACATGCTAATAGTGATTAGCTTAGGGCTTAAACATGACACAAACTAGTAAAAATGCGTTAGCATCATGCTAGTAGCATGCTAATTGTGTTAGCATCATGCTAGCAAACATGCTAATCATGTTAGCATCTTGTTAAAAACATACTAGCAACATAGTAATCATGCTAGCATTATGTTAATCATGTTAGCATGTTGTTAGCATTATGCTAACATAATTAGCATCTTGTTAAAAACATGCTACCAGCATGCTAAGAGTATTAGCATCATGCTAGCAACATGTTAATCATGTTAACATCTTGCTAAAAACATGCTAGCATCATGTTAGCATTATGCTAATCATGTTAGCATTTTGCTAGCATAATGCTAACATGATTAGCATCTTGTAAAAAACATCCTAGCAGGATGGTAATTGTTAGCATCACGCTAATCAAGAGTGCCGAGTTTTGCCACTGCAAGCACCATTCACATTTTCTTCAGGAAATGTACATTCTAGTTTTTTTTATTATTTCTGTTTATTTTAGTAAATCAGGTTAAGCTAAAGCTTAGAAACTAGATGAAAGAAAATATTTATTAAAAAAAAAATATATATATATATATATATATATATATATATATATATATATATAGTTAACGATTTTCAAGTAATGAAGTTTTTTTTTTTTCTGGATTTAGGTTTAGTTAACTATAATAACCCTTATACTTGTGAAAAGATATTGAATAATGTGTCAAATAATGTTTTTAGTCTTTCCTTCCTATGACAGAAGATACAGTAGTTTATTATAAATTAAATATAAATTAAATGAAACTAAATACAGTTTGTGTAAACAAAATAATAATGACCAGTAGGGCTGCACGATTAATCGTAATCGAATTGAAATCACGAATTGGCTTTAGTGCGATTATGACAACGCAAAGGCTGTGATTTTTAATTATATAAATATGTACACAGCGTGTTGGTGAAGAGCTGCTCTGTGATCAGTAGTAAATGACGCTCCATCTGAGAGCACTGCATTAGAAAAAAAACACACGTCAAATATACAAACTTTCCAAACATGAGAAGCCTTTATGAACTTCTTTTCTAATAAAAGACAACATTTAATGTGTTTTTACTCCAAACTCACTTCATAACGTCAGTTGAGTGTTTGAAATAGCATTTCGATTAGCATTGGATTATAAATATACATTATTACGGAAATACCCGAGAAGGCTTGAAGAAAACCTATAAATCACGTATTGTTGTAGTTGTCTGTTTATTTTATTCATACCTATTCATATTCTACCTTCTTTTTATTCAGTCACAGCGATATCATGATGCCCATTGGGGATTTCCTTTCCACACTCCACAGGCGCTGCATGCAATGTTTTTGTCAGGAGACAGGAGTAACAACTGCAGATTATGAGTTACCTGCGGTGAGTCCGTCATAATGAATCCAAAAAACACGACACAGCGAATGCCGGTGGTAAACACTCGTGTTCAAATACTCGTGCACGAGTTTTGGGAGGCGTTCCTTTGAAGTGAGCTGTGAAGGAGGGGGGCTGTTCTTACGCATGCGCTCATTTCAAAAACTCAGTAACAGTCTTTGGATTCTCAGTCGACGAAAAAATCCTCTCTATCACCTTTAAATACATGGACTCAATTTAATTTTGCATACCTCCTGACAAAAATAAATTGAGACAGATTTTTATCATAATAATGTAATATTTGATAATAAATCCTTAGACCTTTCTAATGATTTATAGACATACTGATTGCATGTTAACAGGTAACCCCACATTTTGTCATACAAGTTTTGTTTTAAATTTCTAATTATTATAGTTATATTTATAATTAAATACTAATGCTAAATACTTTAATAATGAAAGTTATTACAACAGTAATATTTCTTATTTGGTTTAGAATTTTTATTTAGCAATAATGATGATAATAATAAAAATAATTTGTCAAAATAATATATTAGCACAAAATTTTGGGCCAAATTGTGCAGCCCTACAAACAAGCAAAACAAGCCTGGGGCACGTTCAAGCTCAAACCGGTGTGCAACGTTTTGCTACGGTTTCCGGGTTGAACGACACGTTTCCTGGAAACGGTGTGCAACGGGTTTGAGATGCGTTTTCTCTTGTTTGGTGGGTGTGTCAGAAATGTCAGCCCAATCAGCGGCAAGATGTATATAACCCACGCGGTATTAAAGAGACAGCTCGCACACTGGGTATTAATGTAACATAAAAATACTTTACTTATATATTTTGGTGTTGTATTGTGAAGTTACACTTTAATAAACTTCTATACTCCTCTGATTATATAATGGTAAATATTACAATATCAAAGCACAACAACAGTGATCAGCAATAATGATAAGTCTATTAAACAATAAAATAATATAGATCATAACACAGTCTTGGAGGTAAGAAGTGGATTATCCTTCACCTGAAATGTTTGTCTTTTCATCCTGAGATGCAAGGCAAATGTTGTATCAAAATAATTAGAAGTTTTCACAAATCCCTTCACTCGACTGAGATGTTCTCTCTTTTATTCTGGACGGCAAGGGCAGTGGCTGTAACATCGAGGGTACTTTGCAGTATTAAACATGTATTTATATCGATATCATCAGGCTCCGAAAATTCTTCAAAAAGAACACAAAGAATGGCCTTCTCAGTTCCCATAGTTGCAACGCTTGCGTCATCACAACAGGGTGTTCAACGCACCACCGTTTCCGTTTAAAAAACGTTTTGCAACGTTTTGTCAGGGCTGAACGCAGCCCTGGTATTGTTTATATGTTTATATATATATATATATATATATATATATATATATATATATATATATATATATATATATATATATATATATATATATATATATTCATTTGTTTTTAAAATCGCATTTTAACCAAAAAATTGCAATTAGATTTTTTTCTCCAAATCGTGCAGCCCTAATGACCAGGGAAAAAATAATAATTATAAACATCCCAAAAATACACCGTGACTCAGTGTATTGTGAAATGTCTGCAGTCTGCACTGTAGCAGGCTGCTCATTTAAGTTCATATGAGGGAGATAAAATATGCATTAAAACCGTCTAAAACATATTACCATATAAACATTGTGTAGTAAACATTGTCATAATTCATCAACATTAGCTTATAAGCAATCACTTGGCATAAATGTGCACTATTCATTAATTGCGAAGCAGTCTGAAATAGTGTTGCACGATATACCGGTACTAGAAAGGTATCGCGATACCCTGCTTTTAAAAATGGTCCGGTTCTTCTTTGAGTGTCAGCTGTATTTCCTAATGTGTGACAGCATGGGGCAGTGTGCATGCAGCGCGCTGCTTCTAAGGCAAATTGAGTGCGTGTTTATTCCTCTCAACTGCGCAATGGCTTTTATGGTGACGAAACGAGAGGTATGGTTGCAAATACAGGTGCTCTTGCAGACCGTCCACAAATCGTTGAGAAAGCCGATGCACAAAGCGAAATATGGCATTATTTAGCTTACATTGCCGACAGCCAGGGCAAGCCCACGGACACCACAAAGCCCGTCTGCAAAAGATGTTACAAAATAACGCAAGCGAAGGGAGTCAAAAGTATCTTGCCGTCAAACATCCCGATTTGTACAAAGAATTTAAAGAGCGACAGGTTAGTGAATGTGATACCAGCATTATGTTTATGCTCTCAAACATTAAATGTGGTATTTACTTACTTTACTCGTGCAAGCAGAACTCCGCAAAGAGGTGTATTATTGAGTCTAAGTTTAATAAGTGATATCTGGTTGCAAAAATAAAATTAATTTAAAAATACATAAATATGTGAAGGGTATATACAGTTATTTTAAACCAATTTATGCTTTAATAACATTGCTCTAATTATTTACAGTAATATAATTTTTACAATAATCTTACTGTCAAAAACACCTAAATGTATAACAAAAAGCATAACAGCAAATAATTTACAATTTTATTGAGCATGAAAATAATAAACATTAAAAATTATATTAAATCTAACTCTAACTTCATGGCAATGAAGCTCAACTCCAGAATTATCAGCCTGCACACTGGTGAAGAAAGAAGTTCTGTCATATGTTATTTATTTACTTTTCCTGCTGTTTTAAGTATCGGTATCATGATATTTAAGTTGGGTCATTTTTGTCTTGTTTTTATTCATTGACGAAAATTAGAGTGGATTTTTATCATAGTTTTAGTCATTCAAAACGCATTTTTATTTAGTCTTCATCTTGTTTTCGTCAGTGAAAAAATGTTGATGACAAATTAATCGTCAACGAAATTAACACTGCCCTGTATGCGCAATAAACAATCTACAGCTGGTCCAAAATGCAGCAGCTAGAGTTCTTACTAGAACCATGAAGTATGACCATATTAGCCTGGTTCTGTCAACACTGCATTGGCTCCCTATTAAACATTGTATAGATTTTAAAATCTTGCTAATTACTTACAAAGCACTAAATGGTTTAGCTCCCCAGTACCTGAGCGAGCTCTTAATGCATTATGGTCCTACACATTTTTTGCAATCTCAAAATTTGGCTAGTTGATAATACATAGAATGTCAAAATCAACCGCAGGTGGTAGATCCTTTTCCGGTTTGGCACCTAAACTTTGGAACAACCTTCCTAGCATTGTTCGGGAAGCGGACACACTCTGTCAGTTTAAATCTAGACTAAAAACACATCTCTTTAACCTGGCATACACATAACACATTATCAATTTATATTTTCACATCCGTTAAAGGATTGTTAGGCTACTTAACTTAGGTCAGTCGGAACCGGGAACACTTCCTATAACACCTGATGTACCCGTTACATCATAAGAAGAATGGCATCTACGCTAAAATTAGTCTCTCTGTTCATCCCGAGGTTTACCGTAGTCAGCCAGATCCTGGCCGTATCCAGATCAGATGGAGGAACTGCGTCTAGACACGACCACAACGCAGCCCTGAAATGTCAGCTAGATTGTGTCAACTAGGCTCTCCCCTGTGAAGGCATCATTGACACAACAGCCAGTGGCACAGACCCTTAACAAAACCTGTTTTCATGCCAGGGTGATGAATCTGGGGCCGTATTCACAAAACATTTTATCTTACCACTAAGAGTTCTCCTAAATGGCACTAAAAGTTCTTAGCTAAGAGTTTTCTCTTAAAACCTATTCACAAAGCTGCTGAGACCAGCTTTTACTAAGGAATAGAGAGGAGACTTAAGCTAAGAGTAAGGGCGGGTTTGACCTCGTTGCTATGGAGTATACACACAGTGATTGGCTGATGGGGGAGGAGTCAGCATTTTAATCAGAAATATTGTAGAATGAGGTGTCATGTTACCACATTAAAATAAAGGTTTTAAAAAACAAATGTTGCCATATTCAAATAAAGGTTTTAAAAAACAAATGTTGCCATATTCAAATAAAGGTTTTAAAATGTAGGCTAAGTGTCACTAATTAAACTAGTATATACAGTTAATTGTCCGCCTCTTGGATGTCTGCATCTCAAGAGAATGCAAAATTCAAGCAACAAATTATGTTTTATAAACAAAGTTTGGGAGGAACACATTCAAACCGTCTTTTTAATCAGCATGAGAAGAGGAATAAATACACAGACGAGAGTCGACTCGCCTATAGTTACTTCGACAGTTTTCTGCATCCCTCCGCCACCCCATCCCTCACTCTCGGCTGGGGATAGGGGAGAACTTTGGGTTTGGGCTAATTTCCAAGCTCGGAGCCCTCTGTCCCCTTGGACAGTACACCAAATACGCTTATTATATATTTTATTACTCTATTCAATCATTTGTAAGTGTGAACTCATGAAAACCACTGCCACAGGTTTTGTCCATCGGACCACTGCCACAGGTATTGTCCATCGGACAATATTACTTATTTGTTAGATTTATTTTTGGCACCTCATCGTAGATTCAAATCTATAAATCAAAATGTATTGCATTTATGAAGAAAAAGTTGAGCACCTAAGGCTCTATCGCTATTGCCTCAATGGTGTACAGTGTCTTTGGGTGGATTAGGACTGTTTGTGATTTGGTCTTAGTGACTTAGGAGTCCTCTTGACTACTAACGTTTCACAGATTTAGGAGCTAGTTTTAGTGCTAAAATGCTTTGTGAAATACTCTGAGCAAAAATTTAGGACTCCTAAACTTAGGACTGACACGGCCATTATTTTTAAGAGTTTCTCCTAAATCTGAGCCTGGTTTCTCCTAAGGTTTTTTTTCTTTTTTTTCCCCCTCCATTTTTGTCGCCTGATGGAGTTAGGGTTCCTTGCCCCTGTCGCCTCTGGCTTGCTTAGTTGGGGACACTTGATATTCAACAAAGTTTTTGCCTGCATTAACACCATTGTATGCAAACTGAACTGAGCTGGATGATGACATCACTGTTTTCTCCAGAGCTGCTGTATAGATAAATTAACAAAATTAATAACTAATGATTTTTACAATGGCATGAATCAATACTGAACTTACTTAAGCTGGACAATGACACTATTTTCTTCTAGAGTTGCTGTGCTGCCAAAATAATTTTCCTGTTATCACTGTAAAGCTGCTTTGACACAATCTGCATTGTAAAAAGCGCTATATAAATAAAGGTGACTTGAATTCTAGCTGCTGCGTTTTGGACCATAAACGCATGAACTAACTTTTCTGCATTCCTCATTGAGAGCATATGTTGTACAGTGGTTCAACTGTAATGTTATGAAGCGATGAGAATACCTTTTGTGCGCGAAAACAAAAATAACTTTATTCAACAATTTTTCCTCTTCCCTGTCAGTCTGTTACACAGTTGGCACAGTGAACGCAGTGCAGGCTTCTGTGTACTACGTCAGAACGCCGACTCTGTATTGGCCAGCTCTTACGTCAGCATCTCACGCATGTGTCGTGGTGCTTACATGAACATGTTGGCCAATACTGAGCCGGCGTTCGGACGTAAACACAGAAGCCTGCACTGCACCAACTGCGTAGGAGACTGACAGGGAAGAGGAAAAATTGTAGCAATGCCATATAAGGGGTGATATTTATACTGTCTTTTGATTAACCATCACGCATGGTTGATCATCTTTTTTTATTTTTCGCCCTGCTTTCTATATTGTTGCCTGTGTGTGTGTGTGTGTGTGTGTGTGTGTGTGTGTGTCAGTTATCCCCGTATGAAGGAAGTCTCGCGGGTTTCCGTAATTCACCGTGTGTTCTGGTTGTCACGTGACCATAACTCGGAAATTTTTACTATATAGGTAGCCGGCTTACTGGCGTTTGGCAGTGTCTGTGTTCGCTCCGCTCACTTTTGCCCGGGTTACAGTGTATTTGTGGATTATTTACTGAATTGCTACTGGAATATACTGCTGCCTCACTTGTGGAGTTTTTCTGTGTTTTTTTTGTTTGTTTGTTTTTTTGGGACTTTGGATTGCTCTACAATGAGGATTTTAAGAGTTTCAGTTGCTGCATTGGATTTGCTCTCAGACTTTCATTCATGGACATTTCCTGGTGAGACTGATTCAACGTTGTATATAGTTTATTTGGACATGAGGAACTTTCACCCTCCCATACACTTGTTTTTCCATTTTTACTGGCTGTGTTGTGCTTAAAGATTTGTCTTATTGAGTAATACAATTTGAGTGTCAGTCTTTTTTTTCTTTCTTTTTTTCTGGTGTGGAATGAGCGTTATCCTCCAATTATAGGTGTGCTCTCCATTCGGAGTGTTACAAAATTGTTAAATAAAGTTATTTTTTATTTCGCTTCATAACATTGTTGAAACACTGTAGTCATGTTGACTATTTTAAAAATGTTGTTACTACTTCTTTGGACCTTGGATGTGGTAATTTTGCTGCTTTCAGTGGGAGATAAAAAAACCTCTTGGATTTCATCAAAAATATCTTAGTGTTCCGAAGATGAACAAATGTCTTACGGGTTTGGAACAACATAGGGTGAGTAACCTACTTAATGACATAAATTAAATTTTTGGGTGAACTAACCCTTTAAATCAGGTGCACACTGTACGATTTTGGCCACGATTTGGTTGTGTGAGACCATAAACCATAAACAGGCCCTGATAATCATTATACATACATTAACCTCTTGCTCCATTTCTGCAAATCCATTTTTGTGAATGAATGACTGTTTCTAACTGTTGCTTTTGTCTTCGGCAACAGCCGCTTGCACCACCTGCTGGTGAGTCGACTAACAGCAGATGGAGATATGCATTGGCACTCTACTGCTTTTCCTGCAGTTCATGGTTTCCTGTGAAATTTGAACCACTGAATTTGTGGAAGCGAATTTGTAAAGCGAAATAAAATGGACCAAAAATTGCCTGTCAAATATTATAGGTTGTATTTTTAAACAGAATTAATATCCTGGAAATGAAATCTGAAAGGTGAATATAAATTATAGAATTTGTGTGTGAAATGTTTTAAATTGAAATATTCACAGCTTAAATATAAGACCATGTTGAATTTCAGCCCATAAAAATCCAAGCCCTAAAAATACAATGCATTAAAATGCAAGCACAGTTAATGCAATGCACATTGTTTTGAATTATTTAAATTTGAATTTTTTTTTTATTTTTTATTTTTTTTGGTACCTGAACTTTCACTTGTACTAATGTGCTACAGCTAATTTGTATATTTGTATTATTTTATTACTGTCAGTCTACTTGTGTTTAATAATGTTTGAAATTTATAACTAGTCGACTGGAAAACTCTTTAGTCGGGGACAGCCGTAGAGATGAAATAAGAGCACATGTGGTCACAGAAGACACATTTGAAATGCATGTAAATACCAAGTGGAACTGTGATTAACTGTCACAACTAATGTCACTCTGCATCACACATTTCTGTTCTGCAGTTTTTCATGGCAGTTGCTTTTAGTCATTGCCTTTAGTGATTTTATCATTGCATTGACTGCACATTTTGCACTAGCAGTTTGATTTTTTTTTTTATTTTATTTTATTTTTTTTTTATTATTATTATAATTTACAGTATGTTATAGTTATTGAATTGTCTTCCATGTGCTTTCAGGCTGCGGAAGCATTCATGGTCCGTCTGTTCTCGGATGCGAACCTCTGTGCTATTCATGCCAAGAGGGTGACGTTGTTTCCACGTGACATACAGCTTGCCCGGAGAATCAGAGGTGTAGAACATATGTAAAGTCAAAAGTTTTTTTCTGATTTGATGAATTTCCTTTTCAGACTTGGAAAAGTAAGGACACTTTCTATATTTCCTGGCATGTAATCTTTTATTTCAGACCTCAGATCAGATGTTAAAACAGTTGCATATATGCAGCCAAAGAAACCTACTGTTTGTATCTACTGGAAGTTTATTGGTGACAAATGAACTAATTTTTAAACATTTTTTTAGAATTGTGATATAAACATTTTATTCTGTGTTGTAAAGTTACAAAGATTGCGTTCTTTTCTGAAGATGTTTATAGTTAATAAATGGATGTTTTATTGTTTTATTGCTGATTATTCAAATATTTGGGGGTGGCGGCGGCCTTTTGAGAAGCTTTTTATTATTACGTTTTTGAACATGGATTGCTAACTGCCTGCTAAATAATTGCATAAATTCCACCATGGGTACATCCCAAAAAAGGCCATAGCAAAGGAAATAAATGTCTCCAACAACTTGGAATTGAGTCCTTCCTGCTTACCCAGCTTTAGTTAAAGTACCTATGGAATAATTTTTTTTATTTTTTGGCTTTTAGTATGAATATGTTAGTCTTACTGTTATCTATTAGCTACTGTGCTCCAAAACGATGACAAGTTGCATTTATAAGATATAAGCATTCAAAACTTGGTCTCTCACTATAGATCAATGATTTTGATGACATTACTCTGCACTTCAGCTTCTCATCATATTTTCTGTCCAATCAAATGCTCTCTAGAATCTAAAGCGTCCCGCCCGCTACATTGAAGCTGCGGATAAAACGGTCACTTGTTCACACATTTACTATTTTCTACATGGTGAATGGCACATAGTGCACTATGTAGGGGATAGGGTAAGACACAGTGTATGCTTTCCATTGAGGCGAATAGTCTAGTTTTACGCGAACTGCCGCAGTGTGCACTCGGTCTGCTCCAGTATAGAGACATGAGTTTATCGCAATTCTGACTTTATAACGTTTACATGATGCAATTCTGAGAAAAAAAAGTCAGAATTGTAAGATAAAAAGTTGCAATTACCTTTTTTATTTTGTATTCAGTGGCATAAACTATGAACTTAAACATAAACTTAAAGTTAACTATGGAAGCCCGTTTCTGCCACAGTTGAGTAAAAAATATTTCAGTTGAGTAAAAAATAATAATTCTGTAAGTCATAATGAGAAAGTTTCTCATAATTATGACCTAGTATCATAATTGATACTAGGATTTCAAACAGAAATGGAATAAGACAGCACACCTGTATATCCAAGTCTGTTAAAGAACGCTTCTTCTGGAAAGCTGTGTATAAGCATCTGCTAAACATATTTTCAAGCAGTTTTGTATATAAGTCATAAACATAAAAGATGTTGTCTGCATGTCTAGGCTAACCTCAAATAGCCTAGAAGCATACGCGAAATACGTTTTAATATCAACACATAAACCCACACATTTTATGAAGATGTTACACTTAAAGTTAACGAATAAATCTCATATTCGTTTGTTAATCTGATCACTTGTAGATTACTCTGACTTTTAACGAAAACAACTGTTTTGCAGAACGTGCCATGTTAGCAGTGTTCTCGCATTTACACGGCTTTGACCAGTTATTATGGTGTTATTATGAGAAACTAAGGCAAAACTTTTCATTATGAGATACTCAGTGTTCGAACTATACCGTGGACTTTTAATTTTTTTTTTTTAATGGCGGGTGGGGGGGCCTCTTTGTTTGTCTTGAACGCGGATTGACAACAGACCCGGAAGAGAAGACAATGCTGAATAAAGTCGTAGTTTTTGTTATTTTTGGACCAAAATGTATTTTCGATGCTTCAAAAAATTCTAACTAACCCACTGATGTCACATGGACTACTTTGATGATGTTTTTATTACCTTTCTGGACATGGACAGTATACCGTACATACATTTTCAATGGAGGGACAGAAAGCTCTCGGACTAAATCTAAAATATCTTAAACTGTGTTCCGAAGATGAACGGAGGTCTTACGGGTTTGGGACGACATGAGGGTGAGTCATTAATGACATAATTTTCATTTTGGGGTGAACTAACCCTTTAAGTATTTGTGATTTTTTTTTTTTTTTTTTTTTTTTTTTTTGTGAGGATTTATAGTTTATGGACTGTTTTGATTTCGATAATCACATCTAGCAATGGAAAAGCATCAATGGCATCGATAAAAGAGATCTTTGAAAGCGAAACTAAAGTGATTATTGTCTTGACCAGCGATGCAATGGGGAGGATGCACGAGAGGAGAGGACTCTGTGCTTGGTATGTATAAACTATATTACTGCATTTACACTGCTTAGTGCTTATACAAATTTTTTATTCAGTTAATTATTATTTTAAAATGTGAAAGCACAGCAACCAATATGATAAACTATTATTTAACAAAAAAAAAAAGTCAAAACTATATATTTGGGATATGGCAAGGCTACTTGCACACTGCACAGCTGTCTGCAAGTATGCAAACCTGAATAGAATTGCCATTTCAGTAAATCTACATTTTGATATTGTGAAATGGGTATTATTACAGTGCAAAAACTGTGCGTTTAAACAGTAATTTCTTTGTGTCAGTTTTTGTTGAAGATTAGTGAGCAGCAGCAGCCGGGTGATGCTTAGGTAATGCTCAACACAGGTGACAAAAAATGATGCACATATAAGGAAAATCTGGAGGGTGTTTTAGATGGTAACAGAGTCTTGTGTCTCCTAAAAGAATAAAACTGATCAAAATCATAAAACGCCTTTTTTGTTTGTTTGTTTATTATAGCACAGACAAAATATACTACATATATCACTTTCAGCAGTGTTTTATCAATTTTCAAAGGGTTTTCTGTAAAACCCTTAACACAGAGATATTGGATTTATACCACTGTAAATGGGTATGGGGAGACTTTTTCTATTTAGGTTTACTATATACAATATATACTATAATTTTTTAATCCCTTAGGAGTGTTTTCCTTCAAAGGGTTTCCTTTAAAATGACACCTAGATTTTGTAATATGACCACTGTATATAGGTATGGGAAGCTTTTCGATTTAGGTACGCCAAATCCAGGGAGACTGTCCTCCTCCAAAAAACGACCCCATAGGTCATTTGTGCAAGCAGCGTATTACGACCTATAGTTACGTTTTAAAATTAAGCGCCCTCTAGCTGTCCTATAAATAAAAAGGGATTTCCCCCTTCTGGTCTATGTATCCCCTTTGGGGATGTAGCAACTGTGGACGAACCAGACAAATGAATCATTCAGATGATTCTTTCAAAACATAATTCTAATTCAGAATTGGGGTTCCGGCTCCGGCCCGTCTGCAGATAAAGCCAGGCTGATTACTTTTACGACACATGCTTCCTGATAGCAGAAGCGACATACCAAAGGGTCACCCAAGAAGACAGAGAGACAATCCAGACCCTTTTGTTTCTTTACTTCACAGGAAAGCCAAAGAGACTGTTGAACAAATAAATCTGCTTCAAAATTGTTCCAACAATTTTAACGGACTTATCAAACATCTTTTAACTACATACATTTTGCATTATGTGTCCACAAGTACTACCTGTAAACAGTTAGGCTTTAGAACACTCACAATTCATGTAAATGTGTTAACTCTTGACTGAATGACTGAAAGTATGCCTTATTTGGACTTGATCTATTTCTTTTCATCTTTCTTAAATCATGGCTTGAATGAAATCTGTTTAAAATGTATTGTATTCCATTTAATAGAAATTATGTTAAAATGGCACTCTCTGCTGAAGCAGAAACAGGATGTAACACTTATGTTTTATTGGGGTCAGAGGAAGGCCCTCTTGAAACAGGACAATGTCTGATTGGCCAGGACTCCTCAGAGGTGTGACAAACAACTAAGTTTAAATGATCATATTGCAAGATAGTAAACGGAGAAGTTGGGGGGAGAGGTTGGTCACTAAACGGGGGAGAAGTTGGTTAGTAAACGAACAGGGAGTTGGTTCTGTTCTGGTAAGAGAAGCCAAGACAAGTACCAAGAGCTATGGAGTAACAAGAAAGAACAGACAAGCAGCTCATTCAAGCCATTCAACCTTCACTCACTTTTCTTTTCTTTTACCTTAATTTTCCTTTACCGCGGAAAGTCTCGTGTCCTAAGTTTCGCCGCAAAGTTCAACCAACGACTTTTGCCGCTTCAGCTCCAGCGACAAAGAGACTTCCTTTCATTGTTCCACACGGACCTGATCTGGACCAATCATCGACTTGGGAAACCCTCCTCTGCACGACGAGGGAAATTCACCTTTAAGTCCAACGCAAGCAAGTACCTCCAGAGGAAAACTGAACTGGTGCATTTAAATGAATGATTCATGGTTCGTTCAGGTCTTTGAAATGCATTGATAGGAATTCGGTTAATCAGATCACTCTCTCTCTCTCTCTCTCTCTCTCTCTTTCAAAACTCTTTCTCTCTCATTTCCTTCTTACTGCAACGCGTATGAATGTATGTGTGTGTGTGTGTGTATGTGCGTGCCTTTGTGTTAGATTAGTTTGTGTTAGAATAAATAAAATCTCTTGTAGATTTTAAAAAGAAAGTGTCTTGTATTATGTGCTTTATGATTTAATGTCTTAAACTGTCGATTTCAAGTTACCGTGTTCTAATCAGTGTTTTCACGATTGTTGGATATTTATATCCGCTACAAGAGCTTATTACGGTTCGAGCAAATGAACGCTGGACGAATCAGTTGCTCGGTCGTAATCTAAACAACTCTTTATTCATTTGAGCTAATTTTACTTCCTAGGGTGTTTTCCCTACAGTAATGGTGGAGGATAATTCGGGCAGTTTAATCTAAATTTGGAGCACATATCAAGTCATTTTTCTTTTTTATCAACGCAAATTATTAAACCCCTCAGTGTTTGTGTGACGTATGCAGCGCGCGGCGCGGCCCGTTTGAACGAGTGCTTGAATGAGTGAGAGCTGTAACCCCAGTCTGCTGTCTTGTCTCTAAACTCCAGTCTGCAGTAAATTTCAGATCTATGATATCACATACTATAAGGCAAGAATTAAGCGTGTTCCTTAAATTCTAGAATGCCTTGTTTATAGCTATCCTGATGTCTGCGTGTTCCAGCGTCATTCAAATAGCTATAATAACGTTATTGTGTATCAAGAGAGCTGAAATTGAAACTAAACTGCAATAGTTAAAATACCTCTGTGTAGGACGAATACTCTCCTCACAGAACGGCTAAGATTGAGCGTGTTCCTCGATCTGTTTCTAAAACTATATAGCTAAAGTGTCAGTGCGTGTTCCACTGTACTCAATCTGCTATATTCCCCTTTGTTAAACAGTAACGCTATACGCTTGCTTGTTTTATATTTATAGCTAAAGTGTCAGTGCTTGTTCCACTGTACTCAATCTGCTATATTCTCCCTTTTGTTAAACAGTAACGCTATACGCTTGCTTGTTTTATATTTATAGCTAAACTGATTATAGTGCGTGTTCCACTGTACTCAATCTGCTATATTCTCCCTTTTGTTAAACAGTAACGCTATAGGCTTGCTTGTTTTATATTTATAGCTAAACTGATTATAGTGCGTGTTCCACTGTACTCAATCTGCTATATTCTCCCTTTTGTTAAACAGTAACGCTATACGCTTGCCTTGTTTGAGCTCGTGTAACACTACGTGTGTACGAGCGCAATTTAATGGAAAGTGATTTGAAACTTGATCCAAGTGAAGCTTTTGAAACCTGTTATATTTTGCGTGCACATAGAGACCCGCCGAGGTCGCGATTTTTCCATCTATTACAGCAGAAGCTATCACTTTAAGTTTAAGCCCCACGTCGTAAAACAGCTACGAGTGGTGTCTCTTATTTATAGAGTTGAAATGCGCCGACATTTCACGTAATGCTTGATTGTACGTGCATGTGTCTTTCATTTACCATTGTACAGTTACATGTATTTGATGTAATTCACATGTTCGCCACTATCATTTTGTTTGGTCGCCATAGTTACAGTCGTGGCACGGAAGTCTTAACCAACGCTTCCGGAAGAACGTCATTGTAAACAAACCGCACGGTGTTGCTAAGCTAACCTCTGTAGTTTTTTTACATTGAAGTTCGTATGCTAAAGCCTTTAGCCTCAAAGCTAATCTAGTTAACATCATTGTGTGAACACAGTGTCTGTTTTAGCAACTATAAAGTGATTTAACCACTTAAAACACTTCAACTTTATGTACACTTGTTGGTCTTTCCTTCATACTTTCCCTTTTAACTTTCTCACTGATATTACTTTACCTATATTTTACTTGAAAAGGAAAATATTGGTTTACAATTAATAATTGCCTTACCTGCATTTGACTTGAAAAAGAAATACTGGTTTACAATTTTTAATTGTCAAATTTGAATTTAATAAAACCAATTAAATTTAAATTGAAATCCTACATTTTTCTAGAAAGTAATTTTAAATGATTTCTACATTTCCAAATTTCCATTATTTCTAATTTCACAATTTTCATAAATCTAAAATTCTATTTTAGATCGAATTACTTTAGGTATGAATAAGCCTTGAACTTTAGAAGTTTAAGCAAACTTATTCCACCAAAGTTTTTCCTAATTTTGACTCACACTTTGCTCATTGTTTTATTGCGTTGTATCTTTCCTTTTCTTCTTGGTTATTCACTTAGCCACTCTATTTTATTTATTCATTTACCTCTTTGTTAATTCCCTTTTCCTTATTTCATCCTGTTATTTTCATTGACTTCCTTTTCTTACCTTTTTCCTTTCCTCTTTGTATTCTAGCTTAGGAACGACACACCTGAGCCTTTTTAGGAGACATTGATAACTTATTACGAGTTTCAAACCAATCAGAGACAACCCTCTCTTACTAAAATTTTATTCTCATGTGTTAGTTGTTCATCAACTACCAATTCTATAACTCGTAATTAGACAAAGGCTTCAGAGCCATTTGTGGATCTGGTCTCCTTTCTTCTCCTTTCCTTTTCCTCACGTCTTTCCTGTGCTCTCCTGCTTTCTTCCATCCTATTCTTCACTTTGTAGGGATCAAGCTTGGACGAACCATCAATCAATTCTAAAGAAAGAGAAACACAATCTTTCCAAAGAAACAATTCATTAGGTATTTGATTTTAATCAAACCCTTTTGTGTTCTCCATACTCCCTGCATTTGTAAACGCAATTTAAATTTTGACATTTCCTCCAAGAACATTTAACAGAGACAAGTGTTGAGCAACCGTTGCCTTCACAGCATCCCTGGTAAGCAGTTCAACTGAAGGTGTGTGGTGTCAATCCTGTCAAACTAAGAAAAGAGGTATCAGCATTATTATTGTATTATTGTCCTTGCGAACATAAACAATAATATATATTTTCTTTTCTTTTATTTTAGAAACAGCTTTTCATTAGTAGAAAATATTTATTGGAAATAAATATTTCTCTAGATTGAAAAAAAAAAACTTACAATTTGTTTTAACATTTTCTCTCTTTTCCCTTTCTCAGTTGAGTGACAAAGTCCTCACATCACGAGTTGAAAACAGTTTTTCATTGATAGAAAATATTTATAGGAAATATTTTGTCTATTGAAATTTGTTTTAACTTTTTCTCTTTCTCTCTTCTCCTTACTCAGTTGAGTGACAAAGCCTTCTCCTCACTAGCCTTCCTGTCTACACACTGAGACCAACACGTAGCCACACTTCACTATTGGTGTACATTCACTGAAACGACACTTAGCTGTTCCACCACATATAGGCTTGCACCCCACACAGATCTGTGTCAGTCTCTTCTCCCCAGCGTGCCAACATGTCGCAGACGGAAAACCCCACTGCCCAAGATGTGGACGCCTGGCTCAGCGGCATTACAAACTGCCTCATGCCAAAGACAATTGAACTGTTATTATTTTTAATAATAATCATAATTCTGAGAAGATTCCCGACACATGATTCAAGCCAGAACCAAGACCACACTGAACTAGGCAAGATAACCAATTCTCTAAGCATTGCCTTCACAGCCCAGCTGAAACTAAGCGACAAGCACATCACCCACCTACAGGAGGAGCTGACACGTGCCCAGAGCCGCATAGACAAGCTGGAAGTGAAAGTCCAAGACGACTTCAAGCGTCAGACCAATGAGTTCCTGAGAGAGCTGATGCACATCCAACGCTGCACAGACCAGCACAAGGTGAAAGCTCAAGACAAACTTGCAGAGCAAGAAACAAAGGAACAAGTTGACAAGCTCCAAGAAGCCCTTGCAGTTGCGGAACGTGACAAGCAGGAATTAAAGACTGTCCAATGTCACCTGGTAAACAAACTAGAAAATGCCAATTCTGACATTAAAGATAAGAACTTTAAAATCAATGCTCTGGAAGACCATTTGAAATGGTACAGCACTGAAATGGACCATCTAAACCAACAATTAGACGATGCCAACGGCAAGCTCTACATGGTCAGAAATGAACTTAAACATGTTCACACCCAGAAACCAGAGTCAAGAAGGGAGGGGCCTCCCTCAGCATCACCACTGCTGAGCACAACAGAGTCCCCCATCCAAGAACCGCCATGCAACGGAAGAAATGAATGGCCAAAACCCACAACATCACCGGCCTTCACTACAGGATTCTTCCCTGTCAACCAAAGAGAGCTCATCCATGCAGACCCCAAAGTTGCGCACGAGATGACCCTTAAAGACCTTGACAAGCTGGCTAAGAACATCACACAGTTCAACCCGAACTCCATGGAGAACCACAACATCCAGACTTATCTCAGAGATATTGACTTCTACCTAGAGGTGAGACCCAATGTGACTGACGGAGACAGGTTGTATCTCCTCAGGTCCACATCCAGCCCCGAGGTACGAAGCTTCTTAGATCGACAACCTGTTCACGTTAAGCACAACTACCAGCTATTACGTGAGTCACTGATCAAAGAATTTACAGGCCCAGAGTCTGAACATGGACTGCTAGTCGCCTTGGAAACCAAACAAGGTCGACAAGAGACTCCCCAAGCTTACTACAACCGTTTCCGACAAGCCTACTTAGGTGCACATCACGAACCTGAACTTGAAGAGGATGTGAACTTCAAAACCCTCTTCCTGAGAAACCTGCACCCTGGACTAAGTCACCATCTTGGCGTCATGGCCTGCCCAAGCACAATGTCAATCCAACAGCTACGTGACTTGACACACAAGGCCTACATCAAACAGAAGATGAACTCAAAGAAAGGTTTGAAAACAGTCACAATTTCAAACTCCGGCAGCCAAGACCCAAGCCGTGCACTGCAAGACGGCCAGTGGCATGACAATGCCACAGCCTGTCATAAAGGACACGGAGAACGTGACCCCCATGCCACTGACAGCTTCCACACCGACAACTGGAAAATGTCATGGGACCAGCCACACTTCTCAAGAAACCCACCAGAAAGAAACATCTGGGATCCAAACTGGACAGCTAAAGTCCACCAACCAACACATTCAAATGCATCCACTGTGGGTAAACGACGGCGGAACCCACCTCTGCATCACTCAGTTAAACACAGCACTGAGAACAAGAACGCCCAAGAACAAGACAGTTCCACCTCAGAAGACATGGAACAACTGATGAGGCAAATTACAGCGTTCTTTGCAAACAACATAAACAGCGACGATCACAAGGATGAGTCACCCTTGTTATGACTAGAGACGGAACGGAAGGTCAGTGATCATCTGATCCACCTTCCAAATGGAGATGACTGCCACCTGTTCTACAACAGCACAGAACGAAGCGGTCTCTTGCAGCCAAACACCGCTGAAAACTCAGTAGTACCAGAGAACACAGTTCTGGTTACTCATCACCCACCAATAAACCCAACGAGTTCCCATCTCAAGAACCATGCTTGTGCAACAGTAACAACAGTAAGCACAGTAAGCACAGGTCAGACAGTCTGTCACAACCAGAAGGCATTACAAAAGGAAGGCAACGTAGGAGACAAAGTTTTGCACCACAGCTCAACACAGCCATGTCAAACTTCCTCCCACCTTCTGCCAAAGAACTTCCTGCCTCACTGGACTGACTCCCATCAAATTAGGGATGATCCCTCGTCCCAAGCCCAAGATGCAAAGAGCCAATCTTCATCTAAGCCCTTCAAGAAAAGGGGGGAGCAAGACAGACTGAACCAGATCTGACCATACATACACTGCACTACATTACATTTTACACTACACTACATTAACATACTCACCAACATGCTCTTCCTACAGACAGATATTAGTTTCAGAACCTAGCTCAACATCGACTTAGCTACATTCACCATAAGAACCATACAACCATCTGCACAACAAGTAGAACACCTTTCATTAAGCTGATACATGACACCTTAGATGCACGCAGTAGTGTTAGCCATACCAGGAAACACTTAACTGTTTTATTTTGTTTTGTTTTCCTCTTCCTCTCTTTCCCTTCTTCTTTATAAGGTAAAATACCTGACTGCCCCATAAGGGTCAAGGTCATGACATTAGGATTGACGCACCACGCCTAAGGTCTGAAAGCCATTTGAAAATTCAAATGTGAGCCCGAGAGAGCTCCATGATGGGTCACATCATTTTTACCACAAATGATGTCACCAGAACAACCTAGAACAATTTAGAAGAGAAGGAAACAAACAATTTAAATCACACAATTTGATCCAAGCATTAACATACTGAGACAATGTAGAATAACACTCCTAAAATTCAAACTTAATCCATTAGTACTCAGATAATCGAATTCCCTGCACCAGTATAGTGGTCAATCATGGAGGTGTTGTTTTGTTGTTGCTTTGTGTGTGTCTGCTTCTGTCCATTTTTCCACAGTGTCCGCCGATGTCTTCATCTCAACACATCGCCGAACAAAGGGGGGATATGTAGCAACTGTGGACGAACCAGACAAATGAATCATTCAGATGATTCTTTCAAAACATAATTCTAATTCAGAATTGGGGTTCCGGCTCCGGCCCGTCTGCAGATAAAGCCAGGCTGATTACTTTTACGACACATGCTTCCTGATAGCAGAAGCGACATACCAAAGGGTCACCCAAGAAGACAGAGAGACAATCCAGACCCTTTTGTTTCTTTACTTCACAGGAAAGCCAAAGAGACTGTTGAACAAATAAATCTGCTTCAAAATTGTTCCAACAATTTTAACGGACTTATCAAACATCTTTTAACTACATACATTTTGCATTATGTGTCCACAAGTACTACCTGTAAACAGTTAGGCTTTAGAACACTCACAATTCATGTAAATGTGTTAACTCTTGACTGAATGACTGAAAGTATGCCTTATTTGGACTTGATCTATTTCTTTTCATCTTTCTTAAATCATGGCTTGAATGAAATCTGTTTAAAATGTATTGTATTCCATTTAATAGAAATTATGTTAAAATGGCACTCTCTGCTGAAGCAGAAACAGGATGTAACACTTATGTTTTATTGGGGTCAGAGGAAGGCCCTCTTGAAACAGGACAATGTCTGATTGGCCAGGACTCCTCAGAGGTGTGACAAACAACTAAGTTTAAATGATCATATTGCAAGATAGTAAACGGAGAAGTTGGGGGAGAGGTTGGTCACTAAACGGGGGAGAAGTTGGTTAGTAAACGAACAGGGAGTTGGTTCTGTTCTGGGAAAAGAAGCCAAGACAAGTACCAAGAACAATGGAGTAACAAGAAAGAACAGACAAGCAGCTCATTCAAGCCATTCAACCTTCACTCACTTTTCTTTTCTTTTACTTAATTCTCCTTTACCGCGGAAAGTCTCGTGTCCTAAGTTTCGCCGCAAAGTTCAACCAACGACTTTTGCCGCTTCAGCTCCAGCGACAAAGAGACTTCTTTCATTGTTCCACACGGACCTGATCTGGACCAATCATCGACTTGGGAAACCCTCTCTGCACGACGAGGGAAATTCACCTTTAAGTCAACGCAAGCAAGTACCTCCAGATGAAAACTGAACTGGTGCATTTAAATGAATGATTCATGGTTCGTTCAGGTCTTTGAAATGCATTGATAGGAATTCTGTTAATCAGATCACTCTCTCTCTCTTCTCTCTCTCTCTCTTTCAAAACTCTTTCTCTCTCATTTCCTTCTTACTGCAACGCGTATGAATGTGTGTGTGTGTGTGTGTATGTGCGTGCCTTTGTGTTAGATTAGTTTGTGTTAGAATAAATAAAATCTCTTGTAGATTTTAAAAAGAAAGTGTCTTGTATTATGTGCTTTATGATTTAATGTCTTAAACTGTCGATTTCAAGTTACCGTGTTCTAATCAGTGTTTTCACGATTGTTGGATATTTATATCCGCTACAAGAGCTTATTACGGTTCGAGCAAATGAACGCTGGACGAATCAGTTGCTCGGTCGTAATCTAAACAACTCTTTATTCATTTGAGCTAATTTTACTTCCTAGGGTGTTTTCCCTACAGGGATAAAAAAAATATCCCCCCCGGGGTGATGCTGCTCCACAAACCACCAACAGAGCATATAGAATACCAAAAATACAAATATATTTTTTAAAACACCAAGTAAAACACTACGTTTATAGAACTGTCTCTTTACGACCACAACTAACGGGACGCTTTTCAGACGCGCATTCCGACTTCGTCTCAGCACCAGGCGCAAGTCAGACAAGCGCAGAAAAGGTAGGCTACACCCAGATAGCATGCTCGGCTGCCTCGCGGCGCCTGTGGCTCAGAATCGGCATCAGCGTGTGTTAACCGGGCCGATTGTGGCCCGCAGCTCACTCTGGCACATGTATGTTTGTTACGGCTGTAAAGCACTGGGCCGATTCCTGTTCACTGTAACTTGCTCAACTCTGGCTATAGAGATCTATGCCACTTCTGGCAATGACTCGGCTTATGTTCACTGACAGATGGTTACATAAGCAATAATTAAAATTGTCTTAAAATTGACTTTGTTTCCTGGTAGTATCTGATATGAATTAACTAACGTTACATGTTTAATGTAGCGAACATATCTGTGGTAAAACCTAATACAATAAAAGTGCCATATGGTGACGACAAGGGAGCTTCAGTTGAACAACAGTGAACGGCGGTCAGATGTTGTCAGGCTATGTCAGTAAAACTCAGAAAAATTAACATGACTGTCCAATCAGCCGTTATCCTGTGCTCGTGGCGCGCACTCAAGAATTGCATGTGCAAATACGCCGGCGCGCGCTCCATAATTACTTTATTATTATAGCTTAAATAAAGCGCAAAAGAAACTACGAGCAATGACCATCGTTATTCTGTTGTAAGTTAAGTCATAATATTACCAAACATGCGATTAAAGCTGCCTCAAAACTGTGCATGCATATATTTGTTGACATGGTTTTAAAGTTATTGTTATCCAATTTGTTGACCTTAAAACGTCTTAAAAATGCACAAATGTACACCAAGGAAATCTAACTTTTCTCGGGGGAGCATGCCCCTGTACCCCACTAGCAAACAACATTTTCTGACCTCGGTAATAATGAAAACCTGCGTATGGCCCAGCTTATTCTATACTGAAATCTGAGGTAAACGTGTATTTCTACAAATGTGCGCACTTTTGGACTAAAAGTTTGTATGTGTATGCACTGTGATCAAAAATAAATGGGACTAAACGCGATTGAATGTCAAGTCAAGTCAAATTTATTTATATAGCGCTTTTTACAATTGGTAATTGTTTCAAAGCAGCTTTACATATTAGGAGCACAGAAAAAAGAGAAATGGTTAAAAATAAGCTGTACAAGCAAGCGTGGTAATATGTAACATATACAAGATGGTGCTACTTTAAGCCAATGTCGGCTGACTCCCAGGGGTGGAAAAAAACCCCTAGGAGAAAAACCCAGCGTGCTAGCACTGGGAAAAAAGTCCTAGGAGGGAAAAAACCCCTTGGAAGATATATATAATATATGTAAATGGATATGGAGATCAAAATCTGAATTATACATTTTTATTATAGAGATTAAAAATAGATTATATATAAATATATGTAAGCGGATACGGAGATTTAAAAATCTGAATTATAGATGCAGCCAGAACTGGATCTGTAGGCCCATTGTCTCCTGGGCTACGTTGTAGTCAGGTCCGTTGTAGTCAGGTCCAGACACAGGTTCTCCATCTGATCTGGATACGGCCTGGATCCAGCACCCGGCAAACCTCAGGATAAGCAGAGAGACTGATATTAGCGTAGATGCCATTCTTATTCTGATGTACAGGTATATCTAGTGTTATAGGAAATGTTCTCGGTTCCGGCCGACCTAATTATTGCAGCGTAACAATCCTTTAACGGATTTGAAAAATGTTAATGTATTGATAATGTGTTATGTGTATGCAAGAGCAAAGAGATGTGTTTTTAGTCTAGATTTAAACTGACAGAGTGTGTCTGCTTCCCGAACAATGCTAGGAAGATTGTTCCAGAGTTTAGGTGCTAAATAGGAAAAGGATCTGCTGCCTTCAGTTGATTTTGATATTCTGGGTATTATCAACTGGCCTGAATTCTGAGATCTCAATAGACGTGAAGGACTATAATGCACCAAGAGCTCGCTTAGATATTGGGGAGCTAAACCATTTAGAGCTTTATAAGTAAGTAGCAAGATTTTAAAATCTATACGATGTTTAATAGGGAGCCAATGTAATGTTGACAGAACTGGGCTAATATGGTCATACTTTCTGGTTCTAGTAAGAACTCTAGCTGCCGCATTTTGGACCAACTGTAGTCTGTTTAAAAGCCGAGCAGAACAACCACCCAGTAGAGCGTTACAGTAATCTAGTCTTGAGGTCATGAATGCATGAACCAACTGTTCCGCATTTGTCATTGAGAGCATATGTCGTAATTTAGATATATTTTTTAGATGGAAGAAGGCGGTTTTACAGATACTAGAAACATGACTTTCAAATGAAAGATTGGTATCAAAGAGCACACCCAGGTTCCTAACTGAGGACGAAGATTTAATGGAGCACCCGTCAAGTGTTAGAGAGTATTCAAGGTTTTTTCGTGAGGAAGTTTTTGGTCCAAAGATTAGGATATCAGTTTTTTCTGAATTTAATAATAGGAAATTTCTTGTCATCCAGTTTTTAATGTCAGCTATGCATTCTGTTAGTTTTGTGAATTTGTAGGTTTCGTCAGGGCGCGAGGAAATATAGAGCTGAGTATCGTCAGCGTAGCAGTGAAAACTAACACCATGCTTCCTAATTATCTCTCCTAAGGGCAGCATGTACAGAGTGAAAAGCAACGGTCCTAGTACTGAGCCTTGTGGTACTCCATATTGAACTTGTGATCGATACGACATCTCTTCATTAACTACTACAGACTGATAACGGTCAGATAAGTAAGATTTGAACCATGCCAAAGCAATTCCACTAATGCCAATATAGTTTTCAAGTCTTTTTAAAAGAATGTTGTGATCGATAGTGTCAAAAGCAGCACTGAGATCTAATAACACTAATAGAGAAATACAGCCACGATCGGATGATACGAGTAGATCGTTTGTAACTCTAACGAGAGCAGTCTCAGTACTATGGTATGGTCTAAATCCTGACTGGAAATCCTCACAGATTCCATTTCTTTCTAAAAAGGAGCACAGTTGTGTTGAAACTGCCTTTTCTAGTATCTTTGACAGAAAAGGTAGATTCGAGATTGGCCTGTAATTTACTAAATCTCTCGGATCTAATTGAGGTTTTTTAATAAGAGGTTTAATAATAGCCTGCTTAAAAGTTTTTGGCACGTATCCTAGTGTTAACGATGAATTAATTATATCAAGAAGTGGACCTACGACCTCTGGAAGCATTTCTTTCAGTAGTTTAGTCGGCATTAGGTCTAACATACATGTTGTTGATTTTGATGATTTGATAAGTTTAGATAATTCTTCCTCTCCTATAGCGGCGAATGATTCTAGTTTTACCTCAGGGACACTACAGTGCACTGTCTGAAGCGAAACTGTAGACGGTTGCATGTTTATAATTTTCTTTCTAATATTGTCAATCTTGCAAGTAAAGAAGTTCATAAAGTCATTACTGCTGTGCTCTTTGGAAACGTCAGCAGTTGAATCTCTGTTTCTAGTTAATTTAGCCACTGTGTCAAATAAGTACCTAGGATTATGTTTGTTTTCTATTAAGAGATTTGAAAAATAAGTAGATCTAGCATTTCTTATAGCCGTTCTGTACTCAATCATTTTTTCTTTCCACGAAAGGCGAAAAACTTCTAGTTTTGTTTTCTTCCAACTACGTTCAGCTTTTCTCACAGCTTGTTTTAGAGCCCGAGTGTGCTCATCATACCACGGCGTTGGATTAGTTTCCTTAATCTTCTTTAGACGTAAAGGAGCGACTGCATCTAATGTGCTGGAAAAGAGAGAGCCAATAGTTTCTGTTGCAGCATCGAGTTCTTCTAAGTTGTCAGGTATACTAAGGCGATGAAACTGCTCGGGGAGATTATTTATAAAGCAATCTTTAGTGGTAGAAGTGATGGTTCTACCATATTTATGGCTGGGTGGTGGTTTTGTAGCCTTGGCTAACTGTATTATACACGACACTAAATAATGATCTGATATATCATCGCTCTGCTGTAGAATTTCAACAGCATCAGTATCAATTCCATGCGACAGTATTAGATCTAAGGTATGATTACGACAATGAGTGGGTCCCGACACGTGTTGTCTAACTCCAATAGAGTTTAAAATGTCTGCAAATGCCAATCCAAATGCGTCTTTATTATTATCTACATGGATATTAAAATCACCAACAACAAGGACTTTATCCGCAGCCAGTACTAACTCTGATAGAAAATCAGCAAATTCTTTGATAAAGTCAGTATGGTGCCCTGGTGGCCTGTATACAGTAGCCAGCACAAATGTCAACTTACATAATGTTACATAAAGCACCATCACTTCAAAGGAATTATATTTGAAATTCTTTTGAATGATTCTGAATATATTACTATAAATTACAGCAACACCTCCCCCTTTGCCTTTCTGTCGAGGATTGTGTCGATAGTCATAACCTTGAGGACTAGACTCATTTAAAATAATGTAATCGTCTGGTTTTAGCCAGGTTTCTGTCAAACACAGCAAGTCTAGTTTATTTTCTGTGATAATTTCATTTACAATAAGTGCTTTTGAAGAAATAGATCTAATATTCAGTAGCCCAAGCTTTATCATTTGTTTATCTAATTTATCTGTGATTTTCATTTTTTGAACATCAATTAAATTTTTACCCTTAAAAGGTTTCGGAAGTTTTTTGTATTTACTAGTTCGAGGTACAGACACAGTCTCTATGTGATAATATCTAGGTGAAAGAGTTTCTATGTGCTGTGAATTATCTGAGTTCTGTGACGTGAGGCGGCTAGCAGACGGTCGGTTTAGCCAGTTTGTCTGCGTCCTGATCTGGGCCCTGGTTTGTCATGGTTTAGCTCTAAGACTATTTGCCAAATTTCTAGATAGAAGAGCAGCACCATCCCGGGAGGGATGAATACCATCTCTTTTCAACAGATCAGGTCTGCCCCAAAAGCTTTTCCAATTGTCTATGAAACCTATATTATTCTGCGGACACCACTTAGATAGCCAGCCATTGAGTGATGATAACCTGCTAACTATCTCATCACTCCGACGAACAGGAAGAGGGCCAGAACAAATTACTTCTGCTGACATTGAATTTGCGAGTTCACACACCTCTTTAATGTTAATTTTAGTGATCTCCGACTGGCGAAGTCGAACATCATTTGTGCCGACGTGGATAATGATTTTAGAATATTTACGTTTAGCATTAGCCAGCACTTTTAAATTTGCTTTGATGTCAGGTGCTCTGGCCCCCGGCAAACATGTGACTATGGTGGCTGGTGTCTCCATTTTCACGTTCCGTGTAATAGAATCGCCAATAACTAGGGCACTTTCAACAGGATTCTCAGTGGGTGCGTCACTGAGTGGGGAGAACCTGTTTGATGTTCTAATCGGAACGGAAGAGTGGTGTTTGTTCTTGCCACTATGCTGCCTCACAGTCACCCAGTTAGCCTGCTGCGTGGCTTCTACAACCGGAACCGAATGTGCAGTGTTTACTAGGCTAGTCGCATCAAAAGCAGTATCTAAGGCCCTTTCATTCTCACTATCCTCAATTAAAGTTTGGATGCGTGTCTCTAATTCTGAGATTCTCTCTGTCAGCCTGACAATATCCCTGCATTTATCACATGTGTAAGTCTCACTGCTGACAGAAAGAGCTAAGCTGTACATGTTGCATTTAATACACATGATAATCGTCGGACATGACTGACCGTGTTTTTGTAGAGTAGTGTGTCCGTCGCCGTCCGAAAAGCTGCATCGCACACGGGACTCGCTAGCTAGATGTCTCGGTCGCTTGCCGGTGCTTGGGGCAAGGGTGATGTGCGGGACGCTGTACCTCACGGTGGATCTGTGAATGCCGGGCAGCAAAGTCTCCACAGCTTCCCGATCTGGTGAGGACAGATCAGAATAACATACATCGGATAAATCCGCCATTAGATCGACAAGGAAGGTTAGTTTAGAGGGGAAAAAAAAGAAAATAGACGGTAGCTAGCAGGCTAGCGGGCTATGGCTGACACTAGGTGATTACGCTGGTAGATTACTAGTAATAAATCGTTCCGTTTAGTAATACTATGCAATAGGTTAAGTAATCTAGTGAAAAATAAGAAAGTTATATTATGTGAATAGGAATAAAGAGAAGAATTTAGGATAAACTCCACGAAGCTTCGAGCGTAGGTCAGACAGCAGGCAGGTAAAACACTGAGCAGAGAGGCAGACAGAAGCAATCAATCAGACAGGAGCAATCAAAAAATGTAAAGGTTTGTGTCTCGTTATTCTATTAATACAGTAACTACCGATTGATTTTGCATTTCTATCAGAAATTAAGAATTATTAGTGTCATTGTAGTGTTGCAAATATCTAAGCTATCTAATAGATCCCTTAAAAGTTGGTAAACATTGCAACGTTTCCCGGTGGGCGGGGCTTAGCTGGAGGCAAAAAGAGGCGCTGGATGCAATGTTGACAAGCGTAAGCTAGAACGTTTTAGGAGGGATTTACATGGATGCAGAAGAAGGTTCGGAACTGTCTGAATATGTACAGTCACTGACTCTGCGGGACCGTGACAGCTATTTTTGTAAATTAACTCTCGCGGATGGAAGCAGGCTGCCTGACCCTTATGCCATACGGCCACGGGAGTGGCATGAAGACTTGACGGGGCTGCCGAGGGTGGAGTGGCCGGACATCTACACTTACCTCATCGAACTAGTGATGTGTCGTTCTTGAACGATTCGTTCATTTTGAACGAATCTTTAATGTGACTCGGGAAGAACGAGTCGTCTCGGGGGGGGTGATTCCTTCAGTCGCGCATGTGCAATATTCTACAGGTTCTGTACTGCTAGTAGTAGTTCACCTGATGATTCAGTTGATTAGTTCATTTCATGAGTCTTTCGGGTTTTGAGTCGTTCCTTAATCACGTGACAGACCCATACGCTACCAATGCATTCTGAGCCGGAAAGAGAATTGATTAGTTCTTTTTATGAGTCTTTCGGTTTTTGAGTCCTTCCTTAATCACGTGACAGACCCATACGCTATGCTGTGTGACCCAAGCACATTATATTTATTAGTAAATAACGTTAACTCTCCAGTTTTGTTTGAGTTTGTGTTACAACTGTTAAAGCTGAAGTTATCATAACCTTGATGTTTTAAACTAACATTAATAATTCAAATTCAAAATGTTATTTGCTTTTAATTTATGTCATTATGTCCTTTTTGAGCAATCTTCTTATACATATATTAGACCAATATGTCAAGTCTGCCTAGGAAAAGCAATTATTATAACAGCAAACTCAAAATTGGAATAAAAATGAACAAACTAGGCTTTAAATACTTTGTATTGTAGGCTTGGATTATTATATTATTATATAGCCTAGTGTTTATTTACAGATAGACAGTCAAAAAGATAAATTAATCAATATTTTATTTATAACAGGGCTTTATTTATTTATAATAACACACCACAGATCCTCAAGAAACAGTAACAAAAACAGTGACAGAAATGTCAGAAATAGCGTATGGGTCTGTTACGTGATTAAGGAATGACTCAAAACCCGAAAGACTCATGAAGAGAACGTACTCGGTTACTAACGTAACCTCGGTTCCCTGAGATACGGAACGAGTACTGCGTATGGGGAAAAGTCTCCCTTTTTCCCCGTCACTGAAGCCTTTTTCAATAACGCAGTGTAACTGCATCGTCATTGGTTCACTCATGAGAAGTTGTTGAACCAATGACGGCGCGGCATAGCTGCGTGACCTATGGCGAGAAAGCGCGCGAATATTCCCGCCAAAAGGGGCGGGGTTTAGTGCTATATAAGCGGGCGTTTCGCCATAGGAAACCAGGCCATATCGACTGAAGCGACGACCCTGAAGCCGCAGCCTCGTGGCACGGCAAGTAACGCAGTACTCGTTCCGTATCTCAGGGAACCGAGGTTACGTTAGTAACCGAGTACGTTCCCTTTCGATACTTCACTCGTACTGCGTATGGGGAACAAATTCAACCGCGCCGTGCCACGGAAGGGAACGACTGGACAAGTTCGGGACGCCAGGGGGGTCCATGAACTAGTGAGAAGGCCGAAGCCGTCGAACCCAAGTTACACTACAAGAGGAGAAACTCCTGAACCGGTTTTGAGGCGGGGCTCAAAGAGGCCGCTGCATCACACCGATAGGACCCGAGCTTGCAAAGTCGGAACGTCCAACTGGTAAAATCTGACAAAGGTGGACGGCGAGGACCAGCCGGCCGCCTCACAGATGTCTTTGATAGAAACTCCACTGGACCAGGCCCAAGAAGAGGCCATACTTTTAGTGGAGTGAGCTCTGACTCCTATGGGGCAGTCTGAGCCCATGGAGGAGTAACAAAGAGCTATGGCGTCAATAATCCAACGCGAGAGGCGTTGCTTTGAGACCGGAGACCCTTTGGTGCGGCCGCCAAAGCAAACAAAGAGCTGATCTGATAGCCGGAAAGGCTGTGATCGCTCTACATAAGTTCTCAATGCCCTAACAGGGCAGAGCAACTCCAGCTCTTGCTCATCTGATGAGACAGGGAGCGCAGAGAGGGAGATAACTTGTGCTCTGAACGGAGTCGAGAGCACCTTGGGGACGTAGCCAAGCCTGGGTTTCAATACGACTTTAGAGTCGCTGGGCCCAAATTCAAGGCAAGCAGGGCTCACAGAGAGGGCCTGCAGATCGCCGACACGCTTCACCGATGCTAAAGTGAGTAGCAGAGCGGTCTTGAGCGTCAGGGGCTTGAGGTTAGCTGAGCACAGCGGCTCAAAGGGATGTCCTTTGAGAGCTCTGAGGACCAAAGAAAGGTCCCAGGTGGGAACAGTGAGGGGGCGAGGAGGATTCAATCGCCTAGCACCCCTCAAGAAATGCACCACTAGGCGGTTTCTCCCAATTGACTGGCCAGCGATAGGAGAGTGAAACGCTGCGATGGCTGCTACGTAAACTTTGAGCGTTGAAGGGGCTCGCCCCGAATTCAAACGCTCTTGGAGAAAGGACAGTATCGGAGATACGTCACACTCCACTGGATCTATGTTGCGTGCAGAGCACCAATCAACAAAGATTGACCATTTCTGGGCATAGAGACGTCTCGTAGACGGAGCTCTCGCCTGAGAGATGGTGTTCAACACGTCCCCGGGGAGGTCAACCGGCTCCCGTCGAGGGACCATAAGTGCAGAGCCCAAAGTTCTGGCTGTGGATGCCAAATTGTCCTGTTCGCCTGAGAGAGAAGGTCCCGTCTCAGAGGAATGGGCCATGGGGCTCTCTTGGAGAGCCTGAACAGCTCTGAGGACCAAGCCTGGCTCCTCCAGAGCGGGGCCACCAGGAGGACTTTGTGCTCGTCTTCCTTGATTCGTCTGATAACCTGAGGGATCAGAGCGATCGGGGGAAATGCGTAAAGAAGGGTGCTGGGCCAATGGTGGGCCAGCGCGTCGTCCTTCTTGGAGAAATAAGTTGGGCAATGAGAATTGTCTTCTGAGGCGAAGAGGTCGACCTCTGCCTTCCCGAAGAATTCCCATATCGTGAGAACCGTCTGGGGGTGGAGCATCCACTCGTCTGAGGGGACATTGCTCCGAGACAGCATATCTGCTCCCAGATTGGTTTTTCCAGGAATGTGTGTCGCCCTGAGCGACCGAAACCTGGGTAGGGCCCATTCCAGGAGACGCTTCGCCAGTGTGCATAAGCGGCTGGACGAAAGACCTCCCTGGTGATTTATATACGACACCACCGTCATGCTGTCCGATTGGACTAGGACGTGGCGTCCCGTCAGGTGAGCCTGAAAGAAGTGAAGGGCACGAATCACTGCCAGCATTTCTAGGCAGTTGATATGAAGATGGCTCTCCTCGTGTGACCACGAGCCGAAGGCCGGTCTGCCCTCGCAAAGAGCGCCCCAACCTGAGTTGGATGCGTCCGTCGAGAGCACCGTCCTCCGTGACGCCGCCTGAAGGGGTACGCCACGCTTGAACCACTCGGGGTTCAACCAGGGCTTCAGGGCTGATAGACAGGCCTGATTGACCTTGAGACAGAAGCGGCCATGCCGCCAGGCGTGGGGGGGGACCCGAAACTTCAGCCAGTACTGCAGAGGCCGCATCCGAAGAAGGACGAGCCGTAGAACTGGGGAGGCGGAAGCCATCAGCCCTAAAAGCCTCTGGAAGGACTTCAGAGGAAGGTAGGCTTTGTTTGTGAAGGAAGTCGCGAGCTGCTGAATGGCCAGAGCGCGCTCTGGCGAGACTACTGCCGTCATGCGAACAGAGTCGAAAACTGCTCCCAGGAACGAAATGCGTTGGCTGGGAAGCAGCGAGCTCTTGGATAAGTTGACTCTGAGACCCAGGCATTCTAGATGGCTGAGGAGCACAGATCTGTGAAGTTCTAGCTCTGCTCGCGAGTGGGCCAGAATGAGCCAATCGTCGAGATAATTCAGAACACGGATTCCCATCTGTCTGAGTGGGGAAAGAGCCGCATTCATGCACTTGGTGAAAGTGCGAGGAGCCAGGGACAGCCCGAAGGGTAGGACCGTGTATTGGTAAGCCACACCCTCGAAGGCGAATCTCAAGAACCGCCTGTGGTGGGGGGCTATCTGGATGTGAAAGTAGGCATCTTTCAGGTCCAGTGAGCAAAACCAGTCCTCGTGACAAATCTGTGCGAGGATCTGCTTCAGCGTCAGCATCTTGAACTTCCGTCTCATGAGGGAGCGGTTCAGGATCCTGAGATCTAAGATGGGTCTGAGACCGCCATCTTTCTTGGGGACCAGAAAGTAACGGCTGTAAAAGCCTGACTCGCTCTCTGGAGGAGAGACTATTTCTATAGCTCCTTTCCTGAGCAGCGCCAAGACTTCGGTTCGGAGAACGTGAGCGTTGTCCGAAATCACCGAAGTTTGAAGCACCCCGCCGAAGCGTGGGGGTCTTCGGGCGAACTGGAGCGAGTAGCCCTGACTTATGATCCCTAGGACCCACTTTGACAGCCCGGGGATGGCCCGCCAAGCCTCGACCCGGGTGGCAAGAGGTTGAATGACATCGGCTGACAGCCCGCCTGAGGGGGGGCTGTGCACCGAGGGGAGTGGAAGAGGAAATTTGCCCTTTATTAGAAAAGGTAAAAATGTGTTCGCCGTGAAAACGGCGGTTTGTGTGGACGCAACATTTGTGGGCCCATCTGTAACACTGAGCATCATTCCCACGCCCGGATGTGAACGAGGCGGAGGGGAAACTGCGCAAAGGAGCTTTGGGGGTGGTCCGGCCGCAGCGAGACATTCCCCCGTCCTCTTCCTTCCTCTTAAATCAGGATGACTTAGGCGTCACAGGGTCCAGCGCAATCTTGGGCCGGGGTCCCTGGCGTCTCGGGAAGGAGCGTCTGGCAGAGCGAGAGCGCTGGCGTTGCTCCTTTGGCGGTGCTGCCTGGGAGGCAGAGGGGGCAGGCTTGCTCTGCTGAGCCGGCGCAGGCCTGGGTCGGCTTGAAGCAGATGCGGAGCTGGAGCGTTTTGGCAGGAAGTGTCTCATGGCCTGAGACGACTTCTGCGCTGCGGTGAATCGCTCGGTGAGACCCTCTACCGATGACCCAAAGAGACCGGAGGGCGAGACAGGGGCGTCTAAAAAGGCCATCTTATCCGCGTCCTTGATCTCGGTCAAGTTGAGCCATAAGTGGCGCTCTAAAACCACCAGGCTGGCCATGGACCTTCCAATGGCCTGGGCTGTGGCCTTCGTGGCTCGCAGGGCTAGGTCAGTGGCGCTGCGGAGGTCCCTGAAGGCAGATGCATCAAAGCCGGACTCGTCCATAGAGCGGAGAAGCTTGGCTTGAAACACTTGGAAAATCGCCATAGTGTGGAGCGCCGAGGCAGCTTGGCCTGCAGAGGCGTAGGCTCGCGAAGCCAGGGTGGAGGTAGTCCTGCAGGGCTTTGAAGGAAGGGCTCTCTTTGATTTCCAGCCCACAGCCGTGGGAGGACAGAGGTGAGCTGCCACTGCTTCATCCAGGGGCGGCGGGTGCTCGTAGCCCTTTTCTTCAGCGCTGTCCACAGTGGTGAGGGCTGAACGGTGCGTGGTGTGCAGGCGGGCAGAGTAAGGAGCGTGCCATGACTTGGTCAGCTCCTCGTGTACCTCTGGGAAGAACGGGGCAGCACGTTGACGAGGGGCCTGGCGTCTTCCCGGCAGGAACCACTCATCCAGGCGGCTCCGTGACGGCTCTTCCGGCGGAGCCCAATCCAGATCCAGCTGCTCCACAGCTTTAGAGAGGACGCGGAGAAGTTCGGCGTCCATGCCCGAGCCGTGTTCGATGGGCTCCAGCGGAGGCGGGGGGGGGGGTCGTCCGACTCGCCAGCCCAGCCTTCTGCTTCGGAAGCCGCGAGAGACATAGACTCATCTAGCGGCTCCTCATCCGATCCACCGAATGAGACGAGGTCACTTGCGTATGCTGAGGGACGCTGCTCAGGGTGGGAGAATCTGACGGGCGACTGTTCTCTGGCGGGAGAAGGCGAGGCACGCGGGGGCTGGGCCGACGTGAGCTCGCTCGACTCCGGGCGCTGGGTCGCTCTACCCCGCTGTCTCTTCCTCGCAGGCTCGCGGCGGGAAGGGGACTGGAGGGCGCGAGCGGCGGGACTGCCTCCGGTGAAGAAAGCAACCCGCGAGCGCAGAGAGGCCAGGCTCATGCACTCGCAGTGCGGGCATGAGGCGTCAGTGAGCGCGGCTTCCGCATGGGGCTTACCCAGGCATCCAACGCACTCGTCGTGTCCATCGTTGTCCTGCAGAGGGGCTCTGCAGGTGTCACAGGAGTGACGTGGCATTAAAAAATGCCGGCGCCGTGAAAACGGCGATTGGGGGGCTCTTTAGAGCGGCGAGGACCGCGGAAGCTCTTTTAGAGCGGACGAATCCGCTAGGAATGCTCTTATAGAGCGGTTATAGAACCGCGAGGAAACGCTCTGAGAGGGGGCGCCGGATGGCGGCAGGAGACGGCTGAGGCGGCAGCCGGAACGGGAAGCAGGCGGCAGGCGTCTAGAAGACGGCGCTCGGGGCAGTAGTCCACGAGGGCGCCGGCGCTGTCGTAGTCTGCCGGCTCAGCTGGGTCCGCTGCGGGGCCTCTTCAACGGCGGCGAGAGCTGCTTCCAGGCGGCGAGCTTCTTCGGCTTCAGCGCGGAGATCAGCGAAGAGATGTGTAGTCGTCGCTGAAGGAGAAAGGACTGGTTTCCTATGGCGAAACGCCCGCTTATATAGCACTAAACCCCGCCCCTTTTGGCGGGAATATTCGCGCGCTTTCTCGCCATAGGTCGCGCAGCTATGCCGCGCCGTCATTGGTTCAACAACTTCTCATGAGTGAACCAATGACGATGCAGTTACACTGCGTTATTGAAAAAGGCTTCAGTGACGGGGAAAAAGGGAGACTTTTCCCCATACGCAGTACGAGTGAAGTATCGAAAGGGAACTAATCAATTCTCTTTCCGGCTCAGAATGCATTGGCTTAGTGTATGGGTCTGTCACGTGTTTAAGGAACGACTCAAAAACCCGAAAGACTCATGAAATGAACTAATCAATTCTCTTACCGGCTCAGACTGCATTGGTTTAGCATGGGACTGCCTGTCACGTCATTAAGGAATGACTTAAACCCGAAGACTTGTCAGACAAGAGGTGAGGTGAGCTTAATCAGCTTGTCATAAACTGAAGACCCAGGTAATGAATTAATCATTTCTGAATCTTATAGCATTGTAGTTTTGTATTGTTTGTAGTGGGATCAACGTTTGCATAAGTAGTAGATGTGTTAGGGAAGTAACACGTAACATTTTAATTACATTTTGCTAAAATGAACGAAATGACTCGAAAAAAGATTCGTTCATTTTGTTGAACGAGACTCAAAAGTCCGAGTCAGTAAAATGATCCGAACTTCCCATCACTACATCGAACATATGCATAGATTATTTTACCTGATATGAAGTGTGCACTGCAAACATGAGCATTATTTATGATCGTCTCCGTCCAGTTTGTACGCCGTATTGCATTCAACCACAATTGTCTTCTTGATTTCTGTGAAGGAATGTCTGCCGGGATCCGGTAAAACTTTAGTTTTGAACCAAAAGTGCTGTTCCTTCTATTCTGGCAGCCAAAAACACAAGACGACATTTTAAAGTCAAAACCTCAAACTTTTAGTGCGCCTGCTATGAGTTCTTCCTTATTTTTTATTTTTTTATTATTATTAGAAAATGTGTTACAGAAACATCAAAATACAATGTATATGAGTTCTTCCTTATGTTTTGCCTCCAGCTAGAGCGGTGACGTCACAGTGACGTAGGCGATTAATACTTCAAATCTCAAGGTTAAATCATAATTTTTTTTGTAAAAATGTTTCTGTAACAGCTGCCAAAAATAGTATAAAGCTCCACTGTGGTTTTTAACTAATTTAAAAAAAAAAAAAAAAAAAAAAAAAATCCCCTCCTCTGTTTTTTTCACAAATCGCACCCTACATGCAACTCACGTGGAGTGCAGATTGACGTTTTACTGTGGTATTTGTAGTTAAAACACAGTAACAACATTTACCATGCTTTTACCTTGTGGGTTGTGTTTGCTATTTGTAAAGCACAGTACAACATTTACCATGGTTTTACTACAGTAGCCGTTGTTTTACTGTGGTATTTGTAGTTAAAACACAGTAAACACAACACTTACCATGGTTTTACCACAGTGTAGCGAATTAACTCAAAGGGGAAATATTAATAATTATTCATAACTCAATATGATTATTAATTATGATTAATTATGAATATGTAAATCTGTTAATTGGATTAACTGGATATAGCTACATTAAGCTTAATATTACAATCAATTAACCTGTTGTCCAGTGAACACTCAGTGTTGATTGTTTATTAATTCTAAGAATTGTTCATTTCCAGGTTATGGAAAAATAACATTCTTATTGTACCGTGCTACTTAGAGCATGTAGTCAGGATCTAAATCACTTAAGAGGCAATTTATTAGCAGACGGAGTCAGAACCAAACAGGTATTGTGCACAGTCTTTATTAACTAACTCACAAACACATAACTAAACTAACAAACACATAACATAACATACACAAAGGTCACACAGATACGTAGGTCAGAATGAGTAATGATAGAGTTGAACCGGAAGAGGTACTGTTACTAGAGCGATAGGAAAAAGTCAAAGACAATCTGGAAAGGAATCATCAATTTCCTCAGTAATAAAACCCCTTTGCTGACAAGGTAAGTTTTACAAATCAATACTAAATCGCTGAGGATTCAGTCCGAAGTTGTTGCCAGTATCTACTGCGTTGGATGAAGTACTATGAAACAACTTATAGATTGTTGTAGGCTGAGGCTTTGACCTTTGGTCAAAGTCCAACCTCTTAAAGTTGATGTAGCCAATGAAGGTGTTGTATTTCCATGCGACAACACACCTCCTGTCAGGGCTTTTACGACCAAGAAAGATTAACACGCTCAGTTTTGAATAAGAACTATTAAAGATTCTTGTAATACTGATGTGTTGCACAGGTATGGACATACCGCATACACAAGCATTTAAATCTTTCCGATACAAACCCATAGACACTAAACATGGCATGATTGAAGTTACCTTAAAAGTATCATAAAACATACACATACATAGGTGAATACAATAATTGTAATACAGCAACGGTAATAATGGTTACCATTTCCTGGAAATGTGCATATTCATTTATAGAACAGTTTGTCTATACATTAACCTGTTAGCCAGCACCCCCGCTTTTGGAAAATCCCAAAAAATGACATACCTAAACTAAAACAGATACAGTTCATGAACCCTTTGCACTAAAAGCATAAGTAAGGTCTCATTTGAAAGCAGACACTTTGCAGTTTATGGTAAACTCATAATTAATTATTGTCACAATGAAGAAAATAGTTAAAAATAGCTTTGAAATTTTGAAAAGTTATTAGAAATGTATTTTTATGAAATATATTTATGAAAATAAAAGTGAAGTTGGCCTTGTGGCAATCTAGAAATGCACTGAAGCTAAAGCCACATGTCTGACCATGTTATATTTCAAATCTGAAGATGATAGGTTTAAAACTCTGAGTTTTATTACATGTTTTTCAAGACCATGTCATGAGACTTTATTTAGAAAGGACTCTAAAATGTTAACTGATGTTTATTGTCATCTATTCAAGGGTATTGTCTATATTGTGTTTGTGGTGCTAAGTGCCCCATTCAGTTTCAGTCTCCCCTGAACACATTCACACCTCTCCAGTCTGCTTATGGCTCTTATTCTTTTCTTTTGTCTCTATTATAATTACTGATGTTCTATTCAAGATTATTTAATCCCTCATTTCATTCACCAAACTTCTCACTTCACCTTCTTTCAAACTGTATCTAATGCCCTTCTTGGAAAAAAAAAGAGAGAAAAAAAGTGAGCTTTACGATTCAAAATGATTTATTTACATTAGCTCAGAACAGGTGCATCTCTGGGCTCGTTAGCATATTAGCTTAGCACACCAACAAAACATGACAATTTATAAGATTAAAGCCACGTTTTTGCTCCAAACTTACTAGTCGATTGTTTTAAATAACCTTCTGTGACGTGGTGTGGCTTTGGATCAAAAATCAGACAGAAAATATATAATTTTAGGCTATTCTGCACAATGAGAAAAGCTATCTCGATTAGCATTGCATTATAAATATAATCTACTATTATGAATACCTGACATGGCGTGAAGAACACAGATAAACCACATATCGCCACAATCGTGTATTTATTACTTTCAAAAGTGACGTTCTGTATGTTTATATCAATGATTATAGCAATGTCTGGTAGCCTCTGTTAGTTCCGTGTATGTCACATGATTGCCTCTTGTTCATCGTGTGTTATTTGTGGACTAAGTGCACAGAGCGCCCTCCGGCTGCTGGTATGGTTTGAACACACAGTAGTCAGTGTATACAGTGCTCATATAATGACAACAGCGTGTTTTGGGTAAAAATTTAATATTGGGCCATTCCACCGAATGGGTGCCATTTGCTTGTTGTAACTCTTCAAAATTAAACATTATTTTTCAACACTGAATCTAATACTACACATTTTTAACTTTTCAAAATGTGTATTGGTCAATCTCAGGCAACTTTTATTTAATTTTTTACAAGGTTTCAACGCAGAAGATGGATGCATGTTTTCTCAGTCCTGTTACCAAAACTCACGTGCCATTTAAAAATCATGTTTAAAAGCATGTGAGTTAATTCCTTTGTATTCACCCCAAGAAAGTGTTTATTTTGAAGAAATGGTTGATTGTGTTCAAATAACTGATATGTGACAAAAAAAAAAAACACTTTATTATAAGGCAAGATGTATTTTAATAAAAAACGCAAAACAATTTTCTCATTTAAAAGAAGACAAAAGCCTCAAGTTTATATGTTTTTAAATAATTTAATTTATTTAACAATTGTGTAAATGATGGATCAGACAAAACTGATAAAAACAGTGGTTTAACTTTATTTTTCTAGAAAAATAAATAAATTTAGTAACAGGACTGAGCACTTTGTAACAGGAATGAACGCTGGGTAACAGGACTGAGTGTCCATATGTGTGTGTATGTGTGTGAGAAAAAGAGTGTGTTCATGGCCGTGTGTGAGAGATTTCTGTGTTGAAGGGATGTTCTATGTGCTAGTAGTACATCACAGTGAAGGAGGTGGAAAGAGAAAGAAGGAGAGCGAGGAAAAGAGAGAGGGGGGAGAGGGAGGGAAGGAAAGACAAAAAAGGGGGAAAAAGATAGGGTTGCTGGTGTGTTTCACTCCTTCCCTTGCAGCATGCCATGGGTGTGTGTTTCTTGCACCTGCAAAGTATAGGTTCTCTCCATCTTCTACAAAAGATAAGAAAGAGGAAGACAAAAAGATGAAGTCACGTCGTGGTGGACTGGTTCCCTGCAATGTATGGCATTCATATTGTAAAACTAATCCTAAAAATTTACAATTTAAATAATTTCAACTGTAAAACTCCTGATACAGGTGAAAAGTATTATATCAGCTAATATTCACATTATTAAATAAAAAAAACAGAGTACTCTACTCACTCCTGTTACTCTTAACTCAGTCCTGTTATTTTTCATATGAGTAACAGGACTGAAAGTAACAGGATTGAGTTTTTAAGCAAAAATGATAAAATACATGACATATGGACACATGGCGTACATGCTAATATCATGAGGACACTAAGCAAATACTAGTGACTTACCTAAAGTTAATATTTTTAAAATAAACAAATAACATCAAAGAAATAATTTAGGTAACAGGACAGTACGTTGAGATTGACCTTCTCAGTCATAGTTACCATTTCACCAAATATACAGAAATTAAAATGAGAGAACTTACTTTTGGTCTTCTTATGGCCTGCGTAAGATCCAGATGATGCAACTTCCTGTTGAAAATGTGTCTTGTGGAATGTTCCAAGTTTTTTAGAGGGGGAAATGTGTGAGGGTAACAGGACTGAGTGAAAACCAGGGGACACGACTAAAATGTGTATTTTATATAACATATTATGGATTTCTTATGAAATTTATTTTTGTTTAGCATAGATGGTATATGGAGTAACACAACAATGCAAAAATAATAAGATTTCTGCAAGATTTTAATGATTATTTTTCATGATAAAGTTTAGATTTAGTTAATGTAACACATGCTATTTTTCAGTATTCTCAGTAGTTTTTAATAATGTTTTAAATTATATATTTTAAATTTGCAGTTAGATTAATGTTTAGGACACTTTGCTTAATAATAAAATATATTTTAGAGTTCATTTTCATGCATATTTATACATAAAATGTCCTGGGGACAGAAATGGCACCGATTGGGTATAGAAAATTGACATAAACGTATGACAGTCCATCAATATTTCTCCAAATGTGCATGCTTTTAAGCTAAAAGCCCCGAGGGATGTTATTTTGTGGAGTTTTTTCATGATGATCGTACAGAGTTTTTTTTCTCAATGGCTGAAGCTGACGCTTCATATTCAATGAAAAGGTAACGACTCCGTTTCTCATATTCATAACTCCCGACGCATATAACAAATAACGGTCACTATAAGATGTTGAGAATAAAATAAAGATTAAAAATTGAAGCTCGAGTCTTAGATCTTTTTAATGATGTATAGTTTGTCAAGGTAATTACATTAAATCTAACAGTAAATTTAAGCTAATTTAAACAAAGAAGCTTCGGTGCGTCAGCGCACAAGTGCAGGTTAACTGTGAGGCGCCGGACTGGACAAAAGTGAAGCGAACGCCGCGAGCGAGCGACACTGCGCGAGAAAGACCGAGTGCGTCCGAGAGCGAGTAAATATGGGAAGCCAAACACACCAAAAGTGGTACGAGGCAGCGGGGTGTTACAAAGCTCGCGCCGCGCTGACATGTCATCTGCGCGGATCAATGGACCGAGCCGCGCGACCGACTCGTCAGCGCAGCGCGGACGTGTTTTCTAGCGCCTCCCAATGGGCAGCGCGGCGCGCGCTAATCTCATCCAATAGTATCCAGCTGCAGACCCGCAGCACCACAGTTTCAGAACCGCAGTTTCATGATGTCTACAGTATTTAACAACAATACTTTTAAATAAAGTCATTTTTCTGTTCATATAGGCCTAACATGCATAAGATATCATGATGTACAAAGAGCAAAATTTTAAAACAGCCTATATGTTAATGTCAATGAATGGATACAAACACAGTCGTGTATAGGCTACTGCGAGAATAGGCTACAACTACGCCGTTTTTATTTTTAAATTATTTTCTCCACGTTTTAAATAGGCTAATACAATGACACAGAGTTTGAGAAGATTTATTTATTTATTTATTTTATTAATTCAAACATATATTAATACATGTGTAACATTTGACTGTATATTTGATCGTATTATTTCCTTCATGTTCAAATTGTTACACATAATACTTACATTATGTAACGTAGGCTATTTAATGTCAAATAAAAATAACCATTAAAAAAAAAAGCCTTGAACAAGTAAAACGTGTGCTGAAAACAAATAGGATATAAAACATTTCTAAAATAATAGGATTAAAACATATTTAAACTGCTCATAATAAAATAAAAACAAGCAAAAAACAAATAATCATCTTAAAACACTTAAAGATTATAAGCCCATATCATGGCATTTCTGCAGAAAACCCTGTCTTTTCATCCCTGAAAACAAAATGAATAAGTTTTATTAATATTTATTTAATATTAACACGATACACATCTTTGACAAATGCAAAAAAATCTTTAATGATAAAATGTAAATGATTCAGTAGCCTAGCAGACACTTAGTAATACAAATACTTAGTAATATAAATATATAAATATAAATTCGTTCACCACATCATAACAGAAATATCATACACTCACCATATACACCTTCTGATGTCTCATTGGCTTAAATGCATGTTTCACTTGTTCAAGGATTTGGAATGATTAAATACATGTAGGCTTATATTTTGACATTAAATGCCCTTAAATGCCTCTGTGTCTTTATACTATTTGTCAGACGTTCACAACATGAACATAAGGAAATAATATCACATACAGTCAAGGGAGACATTTTACTATATGGTTACACATTTATTAATATATTTTCAAAATTATATGGTTAAAAGTATTTGTTCACAGTTTATACAAATTAGTTCATGCCTTAACAAAACATAGTTTGCATTATCGATTAACTTGGTAATTAAAACTCCTCTTTGTACATCATGATATCTTATGCATATTAGGCCTATATGAACAGAAAAATGACTTTATTTAAAAGTATTGTTGTTAAATACTGTAGACATCATGAAACTGCGGTTCTGAAACTGTGGTGCTGCGGGTCTGCAGCTGGATACTATTGGATGAGATTAGCTCGCGCCGCGCTGCCCATTGGGTGGCGCTAGAAAACACGTCCGCGCTGCGCTGACGAGTCGGTCGCGCGGCTCGGTCCATTGATCCGCGCAGATGACATGTCAGCGCGGCGCGAGCTTTGTAACACCCCGCTGCCTCGTACCACTTTTGGTGTGTTTGGCTTCCCATAATGTTCCCTCTAAGCCGCGCACTTCTGAAGACGCGGCCGCGCAGAAGAAATAATTGCCGCGCAGAGAACAGACATGAAAATGATCGTAGTAGTTTAAATGAGAAATAATTGCAGTGCTCTGGACAACCGCTATAGAGTTATTGTCGCTATAGAGTTGGAACCGGTGAATGCGGTTTACAGGTTTCATAGAAAGAGAACGATTGAGCGCGTGTGCTGGCCCTGAGCCAAATCAGTCGCGGTAAGAATACTTTCATGTTTGCGGACTAAATACATCAATACGAGAGGCAACGCAAAACGAAAAGAAATGTGAAATAAAACGCCATGTTTTAATGAAAAGTGGTGGAAATAACGGATGATGGGCACAGAATGCTAACAAAACTCTGAGACATTTACAATTCCACACCCACCACAGGTGTAGCTTGCAAACTCAAAATACATAAGTGATATACCTCAGTTTAAATAGACTTTTGTTTGTGGTGGTGGTGTGGGTTTCAGGGATGTTTAGATAACTATAAATTAGTTAACGTTCACTTTTCTTAAAAATATTTAGCTATCAGATCTGTTTAAATGCTTCAGTTTGTTTTTACTTTATAATATATTAAAACAAATGGAAGCATTTAAACCAATATAATACTGTATATCAGTTTAAATACTTAAATATTGTATTATATGTTTTTTATATTATAATGTAAGCCTAATAAAAAATTGATCTCACAAGGGGATTGTTTAGGGCTCCTTGCCATGAAAAATCTTAACCTCCTGGTATATGGAAATTCATAAGCAATAAACATGTAATTTTGATGGTTTAACACTGTCTGTTGCTAATAATTGACTGTACAAAAACACATTATGGTTGTCCCAAACCATCATTGTAACTGCTCATATTATATTATTATAAAGAATTGAACTGTCCTACAGGAGGACAGAAATTATTTTTTAACAGAATTTCTTGGTAAAGACTGGTACAGTTAATACAGCAATGTGAAAAAATCTCAAATAACCTAAAATGTGCTTAATTTAGTGACTGAACTGCTTGTTTTCAAACATATTATTTAATAAATCACTAAGTTACACTAAGGGTCAAATAAAATAGAAACGGCACATTGAAGTTATATGTTACAGTTGCATGATAAAACCATTTTTTGTGTGTGTGTGTTTACGTTCATTGTACAGGTCTGATATAAAGTATGTTTTTGCTCAGGTGGCCAAAATGTGCGCTCAACAGAGAAATGTTTTGCTCAGCGAGAAAAAAAATTAGAGGGAACATTGCTCACAGGTCAGTATACAAAGCAGGAGTCAGGACAGGCAGCAATGGGTCAATAAACAGTTAACAGGCAGGAACGGTAACACTAGACAGGCAGACAGGATATAACGCTTGGAGTTGACACACAGGGTAATCAAGACTTCGCGATAAGGTGGTGTGTGTGTGTGAGTCCTTTATAGTCCAGATAACCAGCTACAGGTGTATGTGGCTGATGATGATTGGAGTGGAGTGTGAGCATGTGACTGACAGGGAGGATGATGGGAAATGTAGTCTGGGAACTGACAGGATTTGTAACAACTATAGATATAAGCCGACCAATATTACTTTCTCTTTGGTTTAGCCATGCCATGGTTTCCCACGTACACTTAGCTAGAACAACGTTGCATTAAACAGAGGTAAGGCTCACCCTATTTAGGTTGGTCGATCAACATATTGTTGTCCTAAACGGAAATTCCCATTTTAGCCTTTACAGTCTAAGTACACTTGAACTAATACCAAATGTTAGTCAGAACTCTAAAATCTCAGTTGGTGTGCCCAATGCTCCACTCAAACAGGATTTTAGTCTGCTACTAACCTGACCCAGATTTGCGGTAACATAACCTTCACTTAATCTACTTGAGAAAATAATTTCAGAGTAAAGCAGAATAAATCAAAACATAATTTATTATCCAGGTAATTGGAATAATACAAATTCAAATCAAATTCAAACAGTAGTAAACAAAACATTCAATAATACAAATAAAGACCTTAAATGTATTTACTGTACCTCGCAATGAGAACTACACACAGCGATCATGCGGGAGATCTGTTTACAGAGTCCCGGAACCTTTTGCCACCATCCTTTAAATATCCAGATATCTTATGAATTTACCAAATGGTTTTTTTTATAATTATATTCATTTGGGGACTTCTCTTTGGGGGATGTAGTGTAGTGGTGAGAATTCTTCTTTGATTTCTGTGGGAAGACGCAATTCATTTACATACAGGAGGTAATTGTGTGTGAGGGACCTGGGGGGAGTTTGATCACATTAGCATACAGTGTTTGCTCCAGATTCTAGATCTTAAAAAATTCTAGATCGCAAAAAGAGGGGGAGAGTGAGCAAGGAAACAGATGTTTACAGTCAATAGTGAGGTGTGACTCTTCTGTCTGCACCCAGTGGGGTGTGTTGTCTCAGACGTGGAGGTGAACTCCCTGAGAAAGTGTTCAAATGTTAATTCTCATGAGAAACCTTTGTTCCCTCAGAAAATGGCGCTCTCCAGGTTTAGCCGTCTTTGTACCAGCCTTACAGTTTCCTCCTTTTGGCCCCGTGGGCTATTTACAGGGGTTCCTGCGGGGTCATTACTGAGTTCAGGCTGGGCATTTCTGTCATCAAAGTTTTTGTAGTGCGGGAACCTGCAGCGGGAGCTGCAATGTTAGCTGATGTCTTTAGAGATCTGATGAGGCATCTGAAGTAGCAGCACTGGAACAACGTGAAGGTGAAGATGAGGGCGCTGCCAATAGCACACCCCCGGAGAATCCAATCCCACCATGTGTATTCTGGAATCCACTGCCGCTTCAATATATATAATATATATCTTTTAAGTTATTCATCAACATTTATCTTTCTGTTAAATTATTTTAATGACTTCTTCATTGTATGTTAAAGCATTTCTTTTCCTTTTCAAACACTAGAAAATAATTTTGAATATTGTCTGTACCACTCACTGAGAGAAAAGAACATGTTATCAGGATGTTTTGGAAAAGTTTCCTGCTCAGAGCAGAGCTCAGATCAACTTCAACCTTGAAGAAGCTGTGAAACGTGTGCATCGGTGTATGTGCGCTAAGTGTTCTGTGCAGGTCCTTTGTACTGGTGGACAACTGGCACTCGAGACCAACAGACGCCATGTCATGACCTCAAAAGGACATCCAGTACCTAAATCCAGAGTCCCCTCGTTAGCATCGTGACGAGGGATGAAAATGAAAATTCTGAAAGAATGTTTCACTTTATAGAAAAATATTTGAACAGTTTCAAGTTTTCTTGAGATAAGCACATCACTACTGTGAATATGAATAACTAAATGATGTAGGACCTCTATGTTCTAAATATTTGGTTTTTGATGGTCAAAATGACATAGAGGGTTTAAATGGCAAAAAAATTAGACTGCCAATGTCACAGAGACTTGACCTGGGGTGAGTTTCCCGAAAGCATCGTTGGTGAACCATGGTTGTAAGTCCCATTGAACTCTATTGGTAACGACGGAACTTGCGACCATAGTTCGCTTTGGGAAACGCACCCCTGATCGGAAGTTTGGAATTTCTAAATTTCCTGATATGTGGGTAAATGAAAAATATAAACAAAGATGTTTATTTGAAATGTCAATTCTGGCAAAGTCTTAAACTGGGCCAGAGTTAAAAGATCTAGCTAAAGTTTGATGTTACAAGTTTATGAAAATGCAGTGTACCAGTCCTGAATGCCTCAAGAGTCTCTCTCTCTCATTCAAAGTCAGCTAAATGCTGCGATCTGAGCTTGTGTCATAAGTGATAACAAGCTATTTATAGTGAAGCACTGTGTTTCAGTCAAAAATCATGGACACATAGATGTTAAAAAAATGATTGCCATGAAGAAGGCATGTGCAGGGCTGATGGCTCCAGTTACAGATGTAGCAGAACATTTCACTGAATGGACAGTTGTGAGAACTAAATTCACTGAGTATAGTCTTAGCACTAATATGTTGCTGCTGAGAGAATGCACAGTCTAATGATTTTGGAGATTAAATACTGCTGTCATTAACCTGTCTCCATGTTTTAACACTATTAGGCAGTCCAATGGCTCTGGTGGCTCTTGAATGCAACTTCCCTAAGTGCCAGAAAACACCTGATTCTGTTGAAGAAAACTGTAAAAGATTTTGGAATGGGAAAGAGCGGTACCAGTGTGCACGAGGTGATTTTTCAATGACGGGTAAGATCCTCTTTGGCCAGACAGGGGACAACCTAAGGAAGGGGGTCATGCCGCCACTGGGCATCTACCCTGAAGGGAGGTGTTTTATGTGAGATGGGTATGAGAGTTGAGCAGGATGACTGTGAGGCCAGCAGCATTATTAAGGGGGGATGACCTGTGAAAGGTACAGCAGTCTGCCCCAAAAATGTTCCTCTATACCACTCACCAGAAATTGCATTCCTAAAATGGCTTGTTTTTCATTGTGACAAGTCCATAACTTGATCCAAATATGCCAGGGGACAAGACCCTGGGGAAAAGGAAATTATTTATAAAGAGCTGATGGGAATGAGCTTTCAAGAGCCGACTGAGACTATGAGGTGATTGTCCGTAATTTCTGGGGAGACCAGAGTAAAATTTAGTAACATGATGTTGCCCTATTGGCAAGAACTGTATAGAAGTTTAGGATACAGCAGTACTATGAATCCCTAAATCAATGAGGCTGTGTTGATTTTGAACTAATATGTCAGTATTATAGTTTTTACTCCTGCAGGAGTAAAAGATAAGTAATAAGGAGTTAAAGATAAGTTACAGACTTGTGATTCTGTTGAAAAGATTATTTATGCAGTAAGAGAGAGAGAGAGAGAGACTGCTTGAGCAGAGGAAAGGATGGAACTCTGCCTATCTGTTATCAGCCTGCTAAGGCTTAAATAAAACAATGAGATTAGAACCAAAACAACCCAGCTGACTTTTCTAAACACACATTATAGTGAAGAGACATGCTTTGAGACTGAATAAGAGTAAAACCTACAGGAAAAATGTGAAGTTTAAAATATTTTTTTTAGATTTAAAACCAAAAGCAAACCTTGACAATGAGCGGTTCATATTCATGTGTCTAGTGTGAGTGTGTGTGTGATGGTGGCTGAACTTTATGTTTTGTATGTGTTAGTTTGGGGAAACTATTCTGTCCTCAGAGGGAGTATATGTCATTAACCTCTGGAATAAGTGTTTTATCATTACAGATGGGTTAAATGAAATGACAAATTTTGACAAGCCGATATTTCGGATTGAATCTTATGAAAAGATGATACAAAACATGGGACGAGCTTTAAGTGGATTGGATATCCAGCTCTTTCTGCTAATGGTAATTATGACTTTTGTCATTTATAATGTTGATTTTAATTATTCTCTGGATTAGTATGTTTAAGAACATTTATATAAATTGGAATTGTGGAATTGAAGATGGCCATCCATGGGTTAAAAACCCTTGTCTAAATTCAACTGAGGGTCTAAATTTAAACACTGTCTTCTTTGTTCGATCAGAATGATAAACGTAAATGTTATAAGATTTGACGGCAGAGACAAAGTGACAAATTGGCTAAGTCACTGGTAAATTATCCAGAGAACCCCCTCAAATTTATGGAAGGCCAGTGGGCAAACAAAAAGGAGGAGTGAATATAAATGATAAAAGTTTTATTTATTTTATTATTTTATTTATCATCCATTAAATGGATGCATGACATTAGATGTCTAGAGAAATACAATTTATGTAATAAGGGTTGAAGGTGAAATAAGCTATAATGCTGTCTGTGTAACCTAGGGGTTGAGATTTAAGTAAAATAATACTTTGGTTTCTGCAAAACAGTAGAGATAAGTGGGACTAAGACAATAATGATAATATTTTTTAGATCTGCAGACTAACAATTTGATGGGAGAGAGTGACAAAATTAAAAGCAGTTGAAATTATTGTGATGAAAAAAATGATGTAAAACTGTTTCAAAAACAGCTATAAAGAAATTGATAATGTCTTATAGTACAAATTTGTATAATTTATAAGTGATATGGAAGATTAAATATAAAAAAAAAATCTTTCCGTTTGTGTTTGTTTATGACAATTTTGGTGCAGTGGCAAGATTAATGAGATGAAAAAGATCACTGCCAAATAAGAGGGTTAAGATTTTAAGAGTTCCACACCCGTAAGACCTTCGTTAATCTTCGGAACACAAATTAAGATATTTTAGTTGAAATCTGATGACTCCGTGAGGCCTCCATGAGGCCTCCATAGGGAGCAATGACACTTCCTCTCTCAAGATGCATAAAGGTACTTGATGCATGGGAGTTTATCACTCGGCTCCCAAAAAGAACAGCCGAGTGGGTCCAGTGCCACTGCCCCACCTCGCTGGACTCAGCCATCCATCTGGCGGAGGACAACATGGTGGCGTGCCAAGGGGTCGGCAAACCTCTACCATCTACCTCTCTCTCTCCCTCTCTTCTCCTCTCTCTCTCTAGACCTGTCCCTCTCCCCAGGTCTCGTCCGCCCGGCGCGCCTCGTGTTCCGCCCCGGGGGCGGAACACTCCTGCTTCTCCCTTTTCTCCGTGCCAACCATTTAACCCACTCTCTGCCACGAGAGCGGCGGGCAGGTCTGGGCTGGCCTGTTGGCGTTGCGGGGACCCGGAGCATTTCGTGGACAGGTGTCCTGTTATGGAGGTGGGGACAATGCAGGCTGCCCCTGGTCAAGCTGGCGGGTACCAAATACCTGTGAGTATCAAGGGGTGTACCTATCAGGCTTTGGTGGACTCAGGATGTAACCAAACCTCTGTTCATCAAAGTCTGATTTCGTCTGGGGCATTGGATACAAGCCGCATGGTTAGGGTGCGGTGTGTGCATGGGGATGTGGTGAAATATCCTATAGTGCCAGTCATTATTCAATTTAGGGGTCAAAAGCATAGCGTTGAGGTGGCAGTTAATCCGCACCTCCGGCATCCGATAATTCTGGGAATGAATTGGCCAGCATTTAATAAATTATTGGGTTGTTTATGCTCGGATGCCTCTTGGGGGGAAAAGACGCTGGATAAGGATGCGCGGGTGCAGGTGGGAGAGACTGACTGGGGACCAGTGAGTACAACTTCAGAGGAACAGAGCGAAATCGGAAGACTTATTATTTCGGATCGTGATGACTTTCCTCTGGAGCAGTCACAGGAGGAGACGCTAAAACATGCGTTTGAAAAGGTCAGTACCATCAACGGTCAGCCACTCCAGCCTGGACGTCCGCTTTCTTATCCATATTTTGCAAACATAAATGATAGGTTGTATCGAGTGACCCAAGACACTCAGACAAAGGAAGATACAACCCAATTGTTAGTTCCAAAGAGCCGCCGGGGAATGCTTTTCCAAGCGGGTCATTCTAATCCAATGGCTGGGCATTTAGGGCAAACAGCAACACTAAATCGCCTCATGACCCGATTCTTTTGGCCGGCATTCACGAGAACGTGCGCGTCTTGTCGTGAATGTCAGTTGGTAAATCCACCGGCCACTCCAAAAGCGCCTTTGCGCCCCCTCCCATTAATGCAGGTCCCCTTCGAAAGAATTGGTATGGACCTCATTGGGCTATTAGAGCGATCAGCGAGAGGGCATCGCTTTGCATTCGTCATTGTGGATTATGCAACACGATACCCCGAAGCAGTGGCTCTCCACAACATTTCCGCTAAGAGTGTTGCGGACGCACTGTTTAGTCTAATCTCCCGAGTGGGGATTCCGAAAGAAATCCTTACTGATCAAGGCACGGTGTTTATGTCACGCACATTACGCGAACTTTACGAATTGTTGGGCATTAAATCGATTTGGACCAGCGTCTTTCACCCACAAACGGACGGGCTGGTCGAATGTTTTAATCGCATGCTTAAATCCATGATTCGTAAATTCGTTCGGACACCAAAAATTGGGATAAATGGTTAGAACCCCTGTTGTTCGCTGTGTGAGAGGGCCCGCAAGGCTCCACGGGGTTTTCTTTCCCTTAGAGCTTCTCTTCGGACGCCACCCCCGTGGGGTGCTGGATGTCCAAAGAGAGACTTGGGAGGACGGACCATTCCAAGCTAAAAATGAACTTCAGTATGTGCTGGACTTGAGAACAAAACTCAACACTTTGGGGCGGCTATCTATGGAGAATTTGTTACAAGCCCAGGACAGACAGAGCCGGTTGTATGACAGGGGAACTAATCTGCGCAAATTTTCACGGGGAGATAAAGTGCTTGTATTGCTCCCCACTTCAAGCTCAAAATTACTTGCAAAGTGGCAAAGACCCTTTGAGGTTACACGGCAAGTTGGTGATTTCGATTATGAGGTAATACGATCGGATAGGAGAGGAGCACGTCAAATTTACCACCTCAATCTCCTAAAAAATGGAATGAGGCAGAATCAGTGATGCTGGCGACGGTGATTAGCGGAGAGGATGAACTCGGGCCAGAAGCGAATGTCAAAAAACAATCCCTTGCTCTGGCCCCAGGGGGAGATCACCTCTCGCCCTCCCAGCTCACTGATTTGACTAAGTTACAAGCAAAGTTTGCTGACGTGTTTTCTCCCCTACCGGGTCTACAGACCTCATTTAGCATCAAATCGAGACGGAGCCGGGCGTGGTGATTCGCAGCCAGCTGTATAGGTTGCCTGAACACAAGAAAAAGGTAGTTCAGGCAGAATTAGGGGCAATGCTTGAAATGGGAGTAATAGAAGAATCCAGCAGTAATTGGGTGAGTCCGATAGTTTTGGTTCCCAAACCGGACGGCTCAGTGCGGTTCTGTGTGGATTATCACAAGGTGAATGCAGTGTCGAAGTTCGACGCGTATCCAATGCCGCGGGTGGACGAATTGCTTGACCGGCTTGGTACGGCTCGATTTTATTTGACACTGGACTTAACAAAGGGATATTGGCAGGTCCCCTTGTCGCCATTATCCAAAGAAAAGACAGCTTTCACGACACCGTTCGGATTACACCAATTCGTTACACGAATTGCTGGGGGGTTCAGCATGTCTGCAACGGGAGAGAGCATCAGGAGACGCGTGGTGAGTGAGTGGATTACATGCAAATCACGAACACCTGTTTCTCATTCTAGTAATTGGCACGGAGACAGGATAAAACGCCAGGAGAAGCAGGAGTGTGTGAGAGAGAGAGGGACTACTGACTGAGACACACGTGGGACTGATCGGGAGATCATACTGGAGTGAAGCCCTTCTTCGGATGTGGATTATTTGTTGTGCGTTGCACAGACTTTTTGTTGAAACCTTATTTTGTGTAATAAAAGCTCAGTCAGTAGTCAAAGTCGACCCTGTCCTCTTCCTTCCCTACAAACTGAACCTGAAACATACCACAGTACTAAAAACATATTTAAATCGGTTCATGTGAGTACGGTGGTTCAATATAAAAAAAACAAAATAACGACTTATTTAGTGTCAAAAGCCAAAGTCATGTGATTTCAGCCGTTGGCAGTTTGACACGTGATCTGAATCATGATTCGATACACTGATTAATTTGTGCTCCGAATCTTCCTGAAGCAGTGTTTTGAAATCGGCCATCACTCAATAAGTCGTTATTTTGTTTTTTTTGGCGCACCAAAAATATTCTCGTCGCTTTATAATATTAATATTGAACCACTGTACTCACATGAAATGATTTAAATATGATTTTAGTACCTTTATGGATCTTGAGAGAGGAAGTGTCATTGCTGGCTATGGAGGCCTCACGGAGCCATCGGATTTCAACTAAAATATCTTAATTTGTGTTCCAAAGATGAACGAAGGTTTTACGGGTGTGGAACGGCATGAGGGTAAGAAATAAATGACAGAATTTTCATTTTTGGGTGAACTAACCCTTTAAGATTAACAAGTTTATGATTATTCATGGTTTTTTTTTTTTTTTTTTTTTTTTTTGTGGTCTATAATGGTTATAATGGATCTGTTGTGAAAAGAAATCTTGCCAAAAGGGTTATTACTTAAAAGTAACAATTATATGTTTTATTGAAAATGATAATTGAAATGGTTATGGTCATGTACATTTGTTTTCTTTTATTTCAATTTTTAAAGGTGTTAAAAAAAAAAAAAAGAAATTTAAAAGATGTTCTGCAATTAAGGTGGTACATGATATGTCTATAGACTGTAAACTGAACAATTTAAGAAACTTAAAATACTTCGATGGAATATGATGGGTCTTATTTATTTTTCGTTGTTTATTTTGAGTTAGACTACAATTTTGTTTTTAAGATTAAAAATTATCTATAAGGGGTATAGTTAAAAGGAGTGGATTTACAATCCATCTTCTTGTATTATATAATGATTTGGAAATTATAGTTTTCTAAAAACCAGTGTATATATCCTGGTGTTTATGATTACAGGCAATGTCTGTATTTAGTATCTGAGGAGTGACTGTGGGTCTGGCCTATGCCAGGAATGCAGTAACAGTGCTTACTCGTTTAGCCCTTCCAGAGAATAAATGTGTATTTGTTTTGTAGTCAAGGAATTTGATGATAAACTGAATAACAAGATTGATGTAAAGACAACCATGTGTAAGGACTGAAGGTCAATAATGCACTATGTACTATGTACTGTTCTAGTCAAGTCCTGCAAGGGAAAACCTATAGTCTATTTTAGTCTATTTTTGTAACCTGTCAGGGGAGCATGGGTCGGCAATGTAAAATTTTAAATTGTTAAGACCAGATGTGGTGTTTAAAACTCCACATCGGCCTTTTAAGGGGGGACTGAAGGAGTGGGTCCTGGAATCCACTGCCGCTTCAATATATATCTTTTAAGTTATTCATCAACATTTATATTTCTGTTAAATTATTTGAATGACTTCTTCAATGTATGTTAAAGCATTTATTTTCCTTTTCAAACACTAGAAAATAATTTCAATCTGCACTCAGTGGAGTGCAGATAGTTCTCAGCAGGGAAGCCAGACATTATGGAGTCTGCATGGGTGAGAGTTTTGAAGACTAACTTTCATAACTGTGTAATTGTGTGTTTGATCGATCACAATTGTGTGTTTGACGTCACAAGATCCATGTTTGTATTTATTACAGTTTATGGATGCACTGATAGGATTTTTTGGGCCAATACCAATATCGATTTTAACAAACAATTTTTGGCTGAATCTGATACCGATACTGCTGTTTGTCACTAGATTTCTTATTTGAAGTTTTGTCATTAAAATAGATAGTGTTTTGATCATGTTTTATATGAGCAAAGTTAAAAAAAACACATGCATTAAGTTATACTAGTTTGTTTATTGCTGCATCATTAAATAATTTCTAATGAACATGGATTGGACCCATTTAACATTCAGCAGGCCAACATAAATACATAAATACAACAGAACAAAGATGCAAATGAAATAAACAGTGCTTTTTAGGTTTGTTTATCATTAGTTTTCAGGTACAGAAATAAAGTAAACAAATGTAAAATAACTGCAATTTCTTTACTGTATAAATTAAATAGATATTAATCCTTAATAAAGTTTAAAAAGTTATTCTGTAAAGAGTAGTGAGCGATTTTTTGTCTTTGTCTTTTTTTTTTTTTTTTTTTTGATTAACATTAAAGGGTTGACTTTATAAAGTCAAAAACTATGTGTGACGAGCAGCGGGCGAGAGCCGTGAGGGAACGGCGCGAGGCCGGTGGCGCGAGTGATAATGAGCATCACCTGCGAGGCGCGCCGGCCTCGAGTCTCTCACGGAGGAGCTCCGGAGGCATAAAAGGAGGAGCGACGACCGTGAAGGACGAGAGAGGACCAGGCCTGTACTTTATTTTACGTTTTATTATGTTTGCGTGGCCGGCAGACGTCCGCGAGGGTCTGCCGGCATTACTTTCGTTTTGTTCTTTGTTTATTTTGGAATTAAAGTTTTGTTGAATGTTCGCCGGTTCCCGCCTCCTTCTTCCCACATCTACGAACTGTGTTACATTGGTGCCGAAACCCGGGAGGAAGGAGGGACATGCTGTCTGAGAGCCCTCGCTGCTGAGGGGGATCGCGGTGCTGCGGAGTTCGGGCAGCGCGGGAGTGTGAAGACCGCAAGAGGCTGCTCGAGGCGGTGGTACTGGAGCCTTGTGAAAGGTGGGACGGAGACCCGGATGCCGTGCTCCTGGGACGAGGTGGGGTGGCTGCCGTCCTGGAGGGAGCGGAGGAGTCGCCGCCGTCCGCCGTGGGCTGGAGCCTGCTGCCGTCCGCCATGAAGGGGAGGAGCAGGGGACGGGGGACTCGCTGCCGGCTGCCCTCAGCCGGAGGAGCCATCGCCGGCCGCCAGGAGGCGGTCGAGGATTGGGCCGTCCACCGAGCGTCCAGTGCCACCGCATGGCACCACGAGGAAGAGCCTCCCGGCTGGCTGAGGACCGAGCGGCAGTGTGTCTGGGAACCAGACCAAGAATTTTTTTTTCTCTCTCTTTTTCCTCTCTCCCCTCTCTCGTCCTGTCGCTCCCCTTGCTTCCGTCTCCTTTCTCTCGTCTCGTCTGTCCTTACCCCCAGGTGCTGCGGCCGCCGAGACAGGCCCCGGGGGGGAGTAGAGCGCAGTCTCGGGAGTACCCCCCGGCCTGCGAGGGGCGATGGGGGTATGTGACGAGCAGGGCGGGCGAGAGCCGTGAGGGAATGGTGCGAGGCCGGTGGCACGAGTGATAATGAGCATCACCTGCGAGGCGCGCCGGCCTCGAGTCTCTCACGGAGGAGCTCCGGAGGCATAAAAGGAGGAGAGACAACCGTGCAGGACGAGAGAGGACCAGGCCTGGACTTTATTTTACGTTTTATTATGTTTGTGTGGCCGGCAGACGTCCGCGAGGGTCTGCCGGCATTACTTTTGTTTTGTTCTTTGTTTATTTTGGAATTAAAGTTTTGTTGAATGTTCGCCGGTTCCCGCCTCCTTCTTCCCACATCTACGAACTGTGTTACACTATGACTTTATTCAGCATTGTATTCTCTTCCGGGTCTGTTGTCAATCCGGGTTCACGACTCCGCAGTGACGATGCTGACGTAAGACGCTGCTGATGTGTTATCCGGTGCGCCCGAGCTTCGTATTCAAGCTATTCTACATTGTTTGTATTTTTGTATTGCTATATTTTTTAAAATGGTGCGTAACTGTGCATGTTGAGGATGTCCTAATTGCCAAAAACAACGACGTAAAAGTGCATTACCAACGCCGACAGATGAAAGGATTCAATGGAATCAATTCAATGGAATCAATCCAATGGAAAGGATTCCGGAAGAGAATACAATGCTGAATAAAGTCGTAGTTTTTGTTATTTTTGGACCAAAATGTAATTTCGATGTTTCAAAAACTTCTAACTAACCCATTGATGTCACATGGACTACTTTGATGATGTTTTTATTACCTTTCTGGACATCTACCGTACATACATTTTCAATGGAGGGACAGAAAGCTCTCGGACTAAATCTAAAATATCTTAAACTGTGTTCCGAAGATGAACGGAGGTCTTACGGGTTTGGAACGACATGAGGGTAATAGCCATGTGACACTGTAAGATCTCAGTTTTCATTCATGTCAGATTGTACAGTTGCAATTCAGTTACTACTTGGTAATGCACTTACACTTGCTGGGGCGGATCTACCGGGGTGGCATGGGGTGGCAACTGCCACCCTAAGAAAAAGCTTTGCCACCCCAAAATAATCACAGAATAAAATATAAATGTAAGCAGTGTAGTCAAAACTTCAATGTGATGACCTAAAAAAAGACAGCATAACGCAAAATAATGGCAAGAAAACACATCTTTCAATAAACTGTGCATGATGATTGCACGCAGCGCGCCCAGTGTAGTCAGCTTCATTAACAAATGACTCTTATGAACTGGTTCTGTGGGAGTCAAAAACACAGCGCAGCCAAGTTCATTTACGAATTGTTTTTCCATTTGTTCGTGAATCGGGAAATTACTGCTTCTCAGCTAACTCAGAAGTCCTGTGAGAAATAGCCTAATCCCCATCCCATCCGAATATGTCTGAGATTCATTTTCGTAACTGTTTGGCGAGCTGATTCCTTGCCCGCTCCTCTTTCATCATGGATAATTTGTGATTGTCTATTTGTGATTGTCAACTTTCTTTGTAGCCATTTGTTATGTGTACTGTATTTTTGCAGAACTGAGAAATGACTGCTTAGGGATATAGTCTTGTGTCAGAAGACCAGTACACTGCTATAGTACTGTATATACTGTAATGAAATTTGGCCAAATGTGCAGAGGATGCTGAATTTACTTTTACTGCAATTGACAGTATACTGTATTGTGGTGCATACCAAGTTCATACTTATTTTTCTCATGCTCAATTTATAATAGTAAAAAAAAAAAAAAAAAAAAAAAATCCTCCAAAAGTTAATTGCTGTATTTTACTGTATCTAGTGCAGTAGCTGCAAAATAATTCCTGAATTACAATAAGACAAGATTTTTGTTACAGTGTTATATGATCTCTCTAGTGTTCACTGGGCAGTGTAGTAGTCTGTGTATTTGTTACGTTTTGTGTGTCATCTGATGCCAAAGTTTGATTTTGTCAGACAAGAATATGTTTTTGACTAGAACATTTTATTTTGACCTGGAAGTTTGAGGTTTGTATAGTTTTGAGATTGTGTTTATAGTTGTGAGAAAATGTTGAATTATTTCATGAATTGTGCATTAGCATTTAAGAAAAACAATAACTAGATTGGAAGGTTTGAAAAACAAATTTATGCTGGCTTGTCATAAAGCCAACTTAAAGAATTGTTTAAAAAACGTAAAAACTTTGGTCAGTTAGGACAGAATATAGATGTTCTGGGTGATTGCTAAAGTGTTGCTAGGTGGTTGCTAGGCTCTTGCTATGCACTTGCTGGGGTGTTGCTAGTGTATGTGGTTGATAGGGTGTTCAGGGTGACGTTCCCACCTCTGTTAAGAAAAGAAACTCAAAAATTGTTTGCAAAAAACAAGTTTTTGTTGCTCTTTAACTTGCTCTAAAACATGTGATTTATATCATCGAAGTAGCCTGTGTAATATTAATAAAACTGCTCATCTTCTTTAGTGATACAAGCTCAGACTCATTGAGAATTTGTTGATGTTTTTCATATAGTGTCTTTACTTAGTGCCATGATGGATATTGAAATCTTGTTATTTATTTTTAATTTTAAACAGTATATAGATGACTGCTTTGTGGTAATGCAATATTTGTGAACAAAATTGTGTATGTCAGGCCATAAATCTCCAAAAACTATGCATGGGCGCTTGCTTGGGTGTGGCCACCCCTCATAGACCTCATGCCACCCCTTTGCCACCCTATAAATAATTTTCTAGAGCCGCCCCTGCACTTGCATAAAGTAGCCTTGTTGACAAGTTTAGGTGAGTAAGGTCAAAACGCACAAGATATAGTACCTTCAATGCCCTGTAGATGGCGATATCACCTCTTTTGTAGCAGAAATAAACTGCTACAAAAGTTGTGCCATGCAAAATGTAACTAGTAATTGCATTACTCATCACAAATGTATTGTAGTAAAGAGTACATATACCTATTCAAAAATGTAGTCAAGTAAAGAGTAAAAGTTGCTAATATATTTGATACTCAGTAAAACTACAGAGTAGCCAAAATTATATTTAAGTAACTGGGCTAATTACATTTAATCAAATACTTTACACCACTGCATACAACATAAATATTTTTTCAAACATCTTTCAAGTTGTATATTGTACCTTGCTGATTAAATGTACAATAAAATCTAACTATTGTATAAAAGTGTTTAATAACACAAAATAAATAATTATTTCATATATTTTTTTTTTATATCATTCCATGTTCTAAAAGCTCACAACCCTGCTGATGTCCCAGACATTCCAATATAGTCTACACAAATAAAAGTTTTAGTCTAAAGTCTTTGATACACTTTATTATATACACCAATCAGGCATAACATTATGACCACCTTCCTAATATTGTGTTGGTCCCCCTTTTGCTGCCAAAACATGGACTCCACTAGACCCCTGAAGGTGTGCTGTGGTATCTGGCACCAAGATGTTAGCAGCAGATCCTTTAAGTCCTGTAAGTTGCGAGGTGGGGCCTCCATGGATCGGACATGTTTGTTCAGCACATCCCACAGATGCTCGATTGCTCAAACCATTCCTGAACCATTTTTGCTTTGTGGCAGGGCGCATTATCCTGCTGAAAGAGGCCACAGCCACCAGGGAATACCATTTCCGTGAAAGGGTGTACATGGTCTGCAACAATGCTTAGGTAGGTGGTACATGTCAAAGTAACATCCACATGGATGGCAAAACCCAAGGTTTCCCAGCAGAACATTGCCCAAAGCATCACATTGCCTCCGCTGTCTTGTCTTCTTTCCATATTGCATCCTGGTGCCATGTGTTCCCCAGGTAAGCGACGCACATGCACACGGCCATCCACGTGATGTAAAAGAAAACGTTCTTCCATTGCTCCGTGGTCCAGTTCTCATGCTCACATGCCCACTGTTGGCGCTATTGGCAGTGGACAGCATGGGCACCCTGACTGGTCTGTGGCTATGCAGCCCCATACGCAACAAACTGCGATGCACTGTGTATTCTGACATCTTTCTATCAGAACCAGCATTAACTTCTTGAGCAATTTGAGCTACAGTAGCTCGTCTGTTGGATCGGACCACACAGACTTGCCTTCGCTCCCCACGTGCAGCAATGAGCCTTGGCCACCCATTACCCTGTCGCCGGTTCACCACTGTTCCTTCCTTGGACCACTTTTGATAGATACTGACCACTGCCCGGGAACACCCCACAAGAGCTGCAGTTTTCAAACTCACTCAAATCCTTACGCATTCCCTTTTTTCCTGCTTCTAACACATCAAAATGTTCACTTGCTTCCTAATATATCCCACCTACAAAAGCTGCTATGATAAAGAGATAATCAGTGTTATGTCACCTGTCAGTGGTCAATCACAGCGTGTAATATTTAACTGTATATATTGATAAATTCCATTTAGAGAGCATGTCCTGATAGGAATGCTTTTGGATCAGTCAGTGAGCTCAGCAAATCTGTCAAAACTTGAATGTTGGCTTGAAAAGGCTCTGTCTGAAAGTTAACAAATGCTTAAAGGTTATACATAGATAGACAGACAGATGGGTTTCTAAGGTGTTAATAGAATGTTCTGGAAGGTTACTAAGGTCTTCTAAGTGAATGCTTGGTGGTTGTTATAGTGTTTCCAAGTGATTTTTTTTTTCCATTTCAAATCTGTTTTCTGTCAGAATATAAGTATTGCCTTTGATAAAGAACTTAACTTCTCAACCATAAACAATATGCGTAGTATAAATACAATCCAGACATCTGTGTCACCGTTTCCCACCATTTACAAATATGATGACTTCTCTCCAATGGTCACATGGAAGAATCTTGGAGGAAGCAGTAAGCATTTGTTTGCTTAATGTTTTATTAATACTACGCATTAGAACATTTTCTTTATACTTCATTTTAGTGAAGTAGGCATATTTGTAAGTAGGAGTTATGGTGTTGCTAAGCTGTTGTCAAGGTGTTAAGTGGTTTCTTAAATATTGCAGTTGCTAGGCTGATATACACTGTCAGGAAAAAAAAAAAAAAAGGAAAAATTGATTCTTTAGGGGTACAACAGCTTTGCACAGGACCATTCTAACTTGGCCTAATGATCTAAACTTTAACAACCATTCATTTTGTTTCCATCTCAGTCTAGGGGTCAGGAGGGAAGGTAACAGAGGAAAAGAAAATGTGATGATATCAAACACAAAGATAAAAGATATGGGAAGAACACACTTCACACAGTCTCAGAGTGAAAACATGGCCAAGTAATAAACAAAACATAAGCTAACTAAGGTTTAGAGAATCCACCTACCCTGCACAAAAACAAAGATGAAAAACAACAACAACAACATAACAATCCTCTTTCTCTCTTGTCAAAAACAGGTGTCATACACAATAAAAAGGCATCAAACACCATAAGCTAGTAAATATAGTTAATAAAAGTGATACAATACCTTATAATTACCCACAAGTAAAGCTTTAAAGCAGAGTAAATTAAGTTAATGAAGGATACAATACTTTTTAGTTACGAGGATAAACTGGTAAGCAACACTAATGAAAGGCTGCTGGCACAGAACTAACAAGTACAGGACCCACTCCTAACTCAAAGTTATCAGCAAGGGCTCTCACTTCGGCATGCACAGACAAACAGTTTTCAGTCTAAGGCTGGAGAGAAGTGTTCCTCAGCATAGCATTTTCGGAGTGCTCCATTTATTCTCCTCTGCTCCGTCTCAGGCATGCTCACGACAAGTTGCATCTGGTGGTAATTAACCTGAGCGAGAGAGTGATGGAGAGAAGCGGAGGAGAGCATATTATAATCAGAACACCATGGGATGTAACACACTAACCATGAGGAGACAACAGCAAAATTCTTCCTGATATTTCTCAGACCTCTTGGTGAGGTACAAACTTGAGGCTTTGTGTGTTAGATTGCATATGTGTCCATTTTTCAGTAATTGTCCACTTCACTCTCCCAGTTAAGCTGACTGTGTATCCTAGTTAAAGGAATTTTGATGACATTGTGGAGATGGTCTTGTGCGTCACATGGATGTTTTAACTAATCAACGAACAGCTGTCTAGTCATTGACAATGGGCAAATCTAGCATGTGTAGGGTATTTAAAGAAGCTACAAGCAGATGGCTTGATGGATGAAGATTCAGAACTCTGCAAGGTAAGTCTTAAAATTGGTTTGATGTGAAAAAATTAGGTCAGTTAAGGATGATGTTTGTCTCTTTTTAGATGGAATTTTCTCAACTCAATTATTTCTTAAATTTCAGATGAAATTCCAGGTTTACCATCTCTCCTCCACTCTAAAAACCACAGTTTTCTTTTTGCTGGTGCTACTGATTCAGCCTCCCAGAGGTCTAATGCTGCCACACCATCCCATGGTTTATCTGCCTACACTGGACAACCCTGAGTGGGAAGGATCAATGCTCCAGCTTCAGGCTTCACTGGGAGGTCCAGATGGCAGGCCAGTGGTGGCGCTCCAGCCCTGGGCTCTGATTCAGGACCCGGAACCTGAGGAGCTTCTGGAGAGGGTGAAGGCAGAACTGGGATGGGGACAAAGGGGCATGGTGAAGGACCAGAAGAGAGAGGAGCTTGGACGGAGACCCATGGGGACATTCCCAGACAACCATATAGTGTCTGTGCCATATCCAAAGGGGGGAGAAATAGAAGAAGAGGGTGGAGAGAAGCGGAATGAGGCGCTCACTTCCATTGCAGGAGGTTTGCAAGCCTTCAGCAGACAGAAAGGAGGATTTGGTTTTAGATTTGGCAGAAAGTGAAGTGGAAGATGTCTGTAAGTGTGTGTGTGTGTGTGTGTGTGTGTGTGTGTGTGTGTGTGTGTGTGTGTGTGTGTGTGTGTGTGAGAGAGAGAGAGAGAGAGAGAGAGAGAGTTAGAGTGAGAGTGAGTGTGTAACTTAGCTGTACTTTGGAGACAAAGTATAAAAAAAGAGGGGAGGGGTGCGCTAATAAAAAATGTCAACCATGTAGATAAGAGAAACAGAAATTGTTTTTCATGGGGAAAAATGCAAACTATATGACACTTATTAAAAATTGTTAAATATTCTGCAGTCCTCACTTATTTGTCTACAAAACATCATTCTCACTTCAGGTTATATGCTGGGTGTGTATACTGTCTCTGACACTAACTTGATGTATGTTGCCAACAGTATCTTTCACTCATGACGCCTCGGCAACTATAATTTAAAATCACTGACTGAAAATCGTTGACTGAAAAATAATCTGCAGTGAGCAAATTGCTGCTGTCAGTTTAAATTTAAGCTTACATTAAAAGTAGAGATGTCTTCTGAGAGTTTCAGTAAAAGAAATATAGCAAGTGCCTTCGTAACTAAATATAATTTTCCTGGTATTGTAAAACATCAGTATACAGTATGGATCTTTCTGACAGTAAAAAATGTCAAATTATTTTTGTGGTCATGAAATTTGAAAGGGAATGTCATAAATAAGCTAACTCAATTTGGCCAAATGCTTGGTCACTGGACTGCATAATTGCAAAAGAAAAACGGGCTTGAATAGATAAAAACAAATTTGATAGATTTTTCAGCTAAAAGAGGAATTAGCTGTCATTGGTCTAATTGTTTTTTTCCCCCCCACTTTTTAATCTTTACATACAGAAATGCCTATTATTTAATACAGAATAACTGTACAAATCTAATTACTTTTAGTTTACTGTTAAGTTATGCACATAAATCTAACAGTCCTGAAAAAAAGTGTCTGAAAAATGTCAATTTTGTATTTAAAAAAAAATGTCAAGTTGTCAACCGACTGGCCAATAATAATGGTTTACATGGCCTATAGATATTGTTGTAGGAGAACCAATAAAGCTTATTTTGTTTAATCCTAATTAGCGTATTTTGTTTAGAATACGTTTTTTGAATGGCATTCACGGAACAGCATAAGGAAAAGGAAGCTCGTGACTACCTTCGCTCATGGATATTAGTGACACTGCGAACTGTTTTAGTATTGGTTACTTAATATCTCTTGAGGGTGTGGATGGGGAATTTTGACTTACATATTAACCTGTTTGACAGGTATCAGTTAAAGAGAAGCCATCAGTGTTCGGCGGTTCTCCTCGGTGCTGTTGTACCTGCCTGGAGGAGGACACTGAATCAACAGGAATCAGACCAAACCATGATGGAACCTTCCAACAGAGGAAGAGTGTAAACATCAAGGAGGATAAAAAAAAGCAGAATATGACTGTTTTGTGTCCCACAGTACTTTAAAAGAACCAATTATCGTCAAATGGAGTAATTAAAGCAGTTACGTATATAAATAGAAATAGCACTTGATATTTCAAAGGCTTTACCAACTTCCATTTTCATCATGTATTATACTCAGTTAGTTCAAATTGATTTAAAATATTTTTTCTTGGCATTTGTATAGATGGACAATGCAAAGACTGCACGCCTGAGACTATCTCAGGTATGATTGGAGCAGTGATTGGTGGTCTGCTTATGCTGGCAGTTGTTGCTATAGTGGTTGTCGTCTTGAAGAAGTGAGTAGTGACTGATTAAGTTTAGATCTGCAGACTAACAATTTGATGGGATAGAGTGACAAAATTAAAAGCAGTTGAAATTATTGTGATGAAAAAAAAAGATGTAAAACTGTTTCAAAAACAGCTATAAAGAAATTGATAATGTCTTATAGTGCAAATTTGTATAATTTATAAGTGATATGGAAGATTAAATATAAAAAAAATCTGTCCGTTTGTGTTTGTTTATGACAATTTTGGTGCAGTGGCAAGATTAATGAGATGAAAAAGATCACTGCCAAATAAGAGGGTTAAGATTTTGGTCATTTAGCCTGAGCAGTTATAATTGACAAGACATTTTAGTTTAAAACTGACTTTAAAGGAAGTCTTAATTATTTGATTTCGAATGCTGTACCTTTGACGGTCTGAGTACTGTAAAATGTGAAAATTGAGTTTCAGATTAAAAATAATTAGGTATTGAGTATGATTAACAGTGATGTCATGATAAAGATATATGTCAGTCAAGACAAACAAATTGTTACTATAATTGAATTTATATGTTTTGATGCTTATTTCATTTTGATGAAATGTTTTTAACTAAGTGTTTTAAAGGGTTAGTTCACCCAAAAATTCTGTTTACTTACCCTCATGCCGTTCCACACCCGTAAGACCTTCGTTAATCTTCGGAACACAAATTAAGATATTTTAGTTGAAATCCGATGGCTCCTAAAAGGTACTAAAAACATATTTAAATCGGTTCATGTGAGTACAGTGGTTCAATATTAATATTATAAAGCGACGAGAATATTTTTGGTGCGCCAAAAAAAAAAAATAACGACAGTTTGGGAAGCACTGGTCTGGAGACACGATAGCATAGCGGATGATATGTGTGAGTTGGCGCAGACCACAAAACATATCAGACCCATTTGAATTCTGCACAGAATGCTGTATTTTGAAGCGTTCCAAGACACTTCATTACGGAACCGTCGTAGCAGGTTAAAAAAAAAATCACTTTTATTAAATCAATAATTTCAATTTTAGTAAAGTAGGCCTATTTAAAAGATCAGTCGAGATGATATAAAGGTGCGTTCACGCGGCCTCATAATTCCAGTATTTACGAGATTCTAGCTTGTAAAAATCGTTCACGTCCTCGTAGAGCTCGTAATTACAGCTTGTAAGCTGGGAGTTTTCTGAAAGCTCCCACATGTACCACGTGGTTGCTGTACCACCTGACCACTGTAGATTCATTTAAGCGTTGATAGTGGTGCCATGGAAACGCATAATTCCCAGTCCAAGGACCAAAAGGACGTGAACAGGTCCGAATATAACGTCACGTGTTGTTATCTCAAGATTCCGGTAAATACGAGGTGACGTGAACGCAGCATAACTTTCTGTTATTTCAAGGAAGTTCAACAGGTTCCTGAACTGAAAGTATTTCGATAGCCTCCCTGTTTACCTACGCCATTTTACCAACACACAGACACATAAACAGACCTGAACTAAAACTTGGGCATATTTTAAAGTTAGCCTAATTAAATACTTATATAAATGCACCAGTTAAGTTTTAATCTGGGGTACTTGCTTTAGTCGACTTTAAATGTGAATTTCCCTCGTCGGCGTGCAGAGAAGGGTTTTCCAAGTCGATGATTTGTCTCTTCAGGTCCAGATAGTGGTTAGTAGTGTTGTTTTTGGCGGCCTGTTTTAATTTTAGTTTTAGTAGTCTTTGTGTCAAGCGGTCATTTTAGTTTTTATTAGTTTTAGTCACGTTCATACACTTTTTAGTCTAGTCAAGTTTCAGTCGACTAAAGGTCTGAGCATTTTAGTCTTTTTTTAGTCAGAATTATCCATGACTATTTTCGTTTAGTTTTAGTCGACGAAAACTGATGACATTTTAGTCTAGTTTTAGTCGACGACACCTGATGACATTTAGTCTAACTTTACTCAATGAAAATTGTATTTTAGTCTCTTTTTTTAGTAATGCAACTCTATTTAACCCAGTCAATAGAGGTTATTTTTTCTGAGCGAAACACAAAAAAGTAAAGACTCATAACTCCAAAACTGTAGCAAGGAGATTCATTTGATAGAACACTTTAATGTTTTAGAAAATATAAATTACATTACATTTGGACATTTTCATGCTGAAAAACTGCTGATAAAAGACAAAAAAAAAATGTATATATATTTTTATTATTTTATATATTTTTTTTGTTTGACATGGAATAACTTAGGAAAGCAATAAGATCAGAGAAAAATTCTTTTTTGGTGATGCTCTCCTACATGTGAGCTGCATCTGGTTCAAATTTTGTGGCATAAAGTACAGTTAAATAAAGTGTTATTCATTTTTTCGCCGCTAGATGGCGCCCACGGACGGTAAACTCAGGTTTAAAAGGCACTTCTCAGCACTCGTTAGGAGTTTTTCAAAATGGTTAGATGCATTAAAAAGCCGATTCCCTTTCGAAAGGGAACTTCAACTCTGCGCTGATTGCACTTTGGGGAACGTCATGTGACCCAGGTGTCTGAAAGCAACTATCCAACAACTCCAATCCCTATTGGCCGGCGACAGCCTATGATGTCATACGGCGCGACCTGGACGTATAAAGGGAGCGCCTGGAGAGACAGAAGACATCTCTTCGTCTTTCGGTCCTGTTCTGTCTGATTACGACTATTCCAACTCCGGTAGGGTTTTTTATATGCCTTACTAACGTTCAAGAGGATGTGTTTATTCGTGTCCTCGGGTTGGACACTTATATTCACATTTTCTGGGCATTTTTTTCTGTCTGGAGAGGAGCGAGCATACACAGTGCCTGAGGGCGCTGTCTGTGTTTGTCTGTTGTTTACTGTGAGCGTCTCATCGGGACGCTCCGTTCCCGTTTGACACTCTTCCCGAGGGAAGAGGTGTCTGCATCTGTGCCTTATGGTACTGGCCCTGTTTGCTGAGGCAATACGGTGTCCGCGATCATAGGGCTCGCAGATGAGTTCGTTGGGAAGTTTGAGAAAGTTGTCTCTCCCTTTCTCGGCTTCCCTGCGGCTGACGGGGATGACTGGGTGACGATGACGTTTCTGTTTGACGTCATCGCGTCCGGCGCGGGCGCTCCTCTGGCTGTTGTGTGTGTGCGGAGCTGCTGTCTGTTTGGGGGCTGCAGCTGCCGTGAGAGCACGTTAAGAAAGGGGCCACGCACGGATGGCTCGACGAGCGGTTCCTTTCTGTCCATTAATGCAGCGGCTTCCATGACTTTCCATTCCCTTCTGATCTCCTCGTTTGAGATCGGGAGGGCATGGAAAAACCCCTAGCCGTCCAGATTTGTATCTGAACCCAGACAGACGGGAGGAGGAAGAGGCAAGAGTGAGGTGGGTGATCGATTGTAAACACTGTTGCGTTTGTAATCGATTCCCCAGCTACATAGGGCGATTTATATCTACCCTCTCCTCTTCTTCTTCCACCTCCTGTGTATATGTATATATGTATATGTATGTATATGTATATATATATATTATGTATATGTACGTATATATATATATATATATATATATATATATATATATATATATATATATATATATATATATATGTATGTATGTTTATATGCATATGTATGTATATAAACATATTCATGCTCAGATGCTTCTTATAGTCAGACTGATGGCTGGGCCCATAGTGATTATTCATGTTAGCCCGCTGTTTCTGTTTGATGGTAAGAGGATCTTTTAGGCTTAAAGGAGCCTTGGATTCCATCCTTTTTATGTAAAAAAAAGGAGCATTAGGAGTCTTTGGTCTTTGAGCCGCAGGGGGGTCTATATTTTATGTGTTTAAAATAAGACCTTATTTTCCTGTATAGTTTTCTGGGCATGCAGTCAGGAAAAAGTAGGGGTTTTTGGGCAAACTGAAGTTGATAGGCTGGCTAGTGTGCAGGCCACAAAATGGCCGCCTCTTAGCCGCCTGTTGTTTAGAAGTAGCTTCTCATCTACTGTATTCTAGGGTAGTTTAAGTTGACACTCGTCACTTCAGTTATGTATGTTTAGGTCGGCCTTAATTGGCCGCCTGACATTGTTTGCTTGTGAGCTTCGCTTTCTTTCTCTTTCCATGAGATTTGAAGGTGAAGCCCAGGCTTCACTAGGCTTGTGGCCCTGTAAGAAGGCCCGTAGCTTAGCGGCCAGGCTAGAGCTAGGTTAGGTGTGTTATTTGCGTATAACCCAATGTATACTATCCCTTGTCAGGTTGTATAGTTCCTAGTTCTGGTCTCCTCCCGAGGGAGTTGTCAGGCCGTATGCCCATTATCCCCTTGCTATGTAGGTGCAATTGTTGAGTTTAAACAGCTAGGTTGTAGACTGTTTTTTAGACTCCCTGATGCTGTTATCTCAGGTGGTAGGCCCTTATCTTTGCGTAGATAAGTCATGCTGTGTGTGCAAGGCCCCACTTTCTAGAACTTTTATGCTAGGGAAAATGGGTTTTTTCCTCTGAGCCACTTGTTTCTCTAACCAAGTTTGAGTTGATGTTGCTAGGGTTTAGCATTCGTCCTCTATGGCTCAGTACAGATTTGAGAATCTGTATGGAGAGAATTATTTTCCTCTTTGAAAACAGCATATACATGAAAGCGCTGTATTGCTTTGAAGTTCTAGACTTTTGCCCTACATCGTATGTGAGCTTACTTATGCTGCCACAGGTTAGCACCTGTTCCCATAATAGCAGGCTTTTTTATTTAGCCGCTATGGGAGACACTGGTGACCTATTTTCCCCATTAGTAGGTTTATTGGTGTTAGTGAGTGCATCACCTGTTGGATTGCATACTCAGGGTAGTATAGAACCACTTTTTGAGAAAAGCTGGTTTGTATTAGCTCCCTTTTTTGTAATCTTGTTAACAGCTATATTGCATATAACTTTTATTGTAGGCTCTTATGGTTATTTAACCTCCTTCTAGTTAGCAATTGTTTTTATAACAAGTGCTGTTAGCTGATCATAGTTTGCTCACATAGTTTACAGCATTTCACGGGCTGAAGCCACGTGTCATTAGAATGGTAGGCCCCAACAGGCCTCTTTTCTAGTTCACATGCTGGCACAGTCTGTGTTGCATTTCAACAGTTGCTGAACGCCACTTGTCGCTGAGATTGTAGGCCCCACTAGGCCTCCTTTTTAGTTGATTTGTTGGCAGGATGCTTTGAAAAAACCTGACCACCTTAAAAGGCCACGCCCCACCTCAACGGATAGGCCCTAATCAGGCCTGTTCACGTTGGGTGGCAGCGTTCTATGTATTTCTTCTGAGGAGGTTTCAATGCTAAATACATGGCTTTTGGGTGGACTGGTTATGGCAGCCGCTTGCTGATGCCATATGTTTACTAAGGTAGGCCTCTTCTCGGCCTCTGGTGTAGCATTTGGAGTTCAGCTGCGTACTCTTCTCGCTGTGAGAATTTATGGTGCTTTTCCGAGTACTTGAGTGGCTAGCCCCTCAGGATGTATGCTGTGGTTAAACCTTACTGAGGTTTGGTTTGAACTGCATCCGTCTCCCTGAGCCTGATCTTACGCTAGTTGAGCTAATAGCCACCTAGAGGTCTAAGGTGGATCTATTCATGCTCTTAGAGATGGCAGATCTGGTTGGCCAGGTGCCCAGATGATATTTAACCTCCTTGGTGTCGGTTATTTATCGTTCTTCGGTGCCTAAGAACACTGCCACGAGCTGATGCCCACGTGTCTGTTGAGGTGATAGGCCCGCACGGGCCTTCCTCAACTATGTGTCGGCGTATGTTGTACTCCTCTTGCTTGAAAGAGTAAAAAGGTGCTTTTACTGAGTACACTGCTCGTTGGATTGTGTTGGGTAGACTAACATACGGGCACTTTGCAGTCTCCCATGCTGCCGTTGAAGTTGCCTGTCTGCTGCAGCCAGACAGGTGTTCAGGGTGGCCCCTTCAGGCCACTTTTTGAATATACTTCTGTTTCACATATAGTTACTATCATGCTGTAGGCTACTCTTTGGCCTCCATGAGTACGTGCCCATTGCATGGTCTACCTGTTAGGTGAGCTTTGTACTTCCCCTTTGGGGTTATGTTGTAATAGTGCTTAGCTCCCTAAGCTGATCATGGTGGTAGGCCTTATCAGGCCTCCTCCTAAGGTTCAGCCCCAGGCTGGTTTGTGCTCCCCTGTATCAGGGTTCTCTAGCGCACAGCCTCCTCAGTGCGTTAATTAAGCACTGAGTAGATCCTAGGATGAGCGGATTATCTCCCCTCAATAGGAGGGTTCATAGCACTCAGCTGAGTTCTGCTCTCCAGGATGCCCATCTCTACGTGGTGGTAGGTCTGAGTTGCTTCTGCCTTTCTGCAGTCACTCTTACCTGCTCTCTTCTACGAAGAATGCATTATGGAGATTCTGTACTCAGACAGGGTTGGCCAAGACTAAGTTTGTCCTATGACAGACCAGGTCGGCCTCCCTGGTGGCATTAGGGGTAACTTCGTTCCCCTCTAGTGACTGGACGGGGTTCCCTTCGGTTCCCTGGCCTCATTCCCTTAAAGAAACCACTTTGTCTGTGGAAAAGTTGGTTTCAGATGCCTCTAGCGGCCTTAGTAGGCCTTCTATCTCTGGAAGGCCTCTGTTGGCTCAGCTTGGGCTGTTGGCCATAGGGAATGCTGTCACTGACAGCCTGGTGTGACCCGAGGGTGAGTTGCTAAGCGTTTCCTTCGAAACTGCTTGACGTTTGTCAGCCATATTATTTGGCATGCACTCTCCTCAAGCATGGCGGCGTGGGTATATCGTTCCCCAAAGCGCAATCAGCGCAGAGTTGAAGTTCCCTTTCGAAAGGGAACGTCTCAGGTTACGTATGTAACCATGGTTCCCTGAGAACAGGGAACGAGACTCTGCGCTTTCCAGCCATGCTTCGGGTTGCCTGCCTGCAGAACAGTCCCTCAAGACGATAGATGTCTTCTGTCTCTCCAGGCGCTCCCTTTATACGTCCGGGTCGTGCCGTATGACGTCATAGGCTGTCGCCGGCCAATAGGGATTGGAGTTGTTGGATAGTTGCTTTCAGACACCTGGGTCACGTGACGTTCCCCAAAGCGCAATCAGCGCAGAGTCTGGTTCCCTGTTCTCAGGGAACCATGGTTACATACGTAACCTGAGACGGTTTCTAAGCTTTAAGATGATACTTATTTTGTGTTATTCCACATTGGAAAACGAACATGGATGGGTCTGGGATCATTGGATACACACTGCATCCTGGAAAGATGAGACACATTTTTAGCCAAGTATGTTAAATCATTTCCTGTGTAATATCTTGTGAACAATGCAATATATTATGTTGATTTTGGATTCATTTCCTAAGAATCGTAAGAATCTGCTTTAAATAATGATGTGCAGTTTCTATGATCTGTGCATTTTTGATAAAGTTATGAGCACGTGAAATCTACATATTTCCCTACATATCGGTCCCTTTCTCTGTGTCAGACTCAACTTTGTTTGTTGTCATTTATGCTAAACTCACCGCAGCTGCATCTTCTAAATAATGCCACGAGTGGAGCTTAAAGGAGTGACGTCGCCTGAGTCTGCACAGTGCGATCTGATGCAGCTCCTGAAGTGAGACACAGAAAAACTGCAAAATAATAACAATAACGCGACTAAACGAGACGAAATAACGTTATAACATTTCGTCTCGTCTCGTTTTGGTCAACGAAAATTAAGAGACATTTTAGCATAGTTTTTATTTTGTAAACCACATTTAGTCTCGTTTTTATTCGTCAACAATATTGCATTATACGTTTAATTATAGTCATTGTCACATGACCAGAATTTACGTCGCGTCTCGTCTCGTTTTCGTCACATGATAAAGGTTCGTTGACAACGATATTTGGTCATAATTTTCGTTGACGAAAGCAACACTAGTGGTTAGGTCAAAACCAATCACGTTTGAGCTCGCTGAAAAATGAAAGGAAGTCTCTTTGTCATGGCTGGAGTTAAAGCTGAAGCAGCAGAAGTCGTTGGTTGAACTTTGCGGCAAAACTTCGAAACATGAGACTTTCAGCGGAAAAGAAAATTTTGTAAAAGAAAAGTGAGTAAAGTTGGATGGCTTGAATGAGCTGCTTGTCTGTTCTTCTTGTTACTCCATAGTTACGCGTTGTTCTGCTTACTCTGGTCATGGCTGACCGGTTCTTTCTTCTGTTTGTCTTGTCTCTCTTGTCTTGTCTTGCGATATGACTATTAAACTTAGTTGTTTGTCACACCTCAGAGGAGTTTTGTCCAATCAGATATCGTCCTGTTTCAAAATGGCTTTTCTCTGTCCCCAATAAAACATAGGTGTTACTTCCCGTCTCTGCTTTAGCAGAGTGCCATTTTAACATAATTTCTATTAAATGGAATATGATATATTTTAAACGGATTTCATTCAAGTCAGGATTTAGAAAAGAGGAAAAGAATTAAATCAAGTCCAAATAAGGCATACTTTCAGTCAGTCATTCAAGAGTTAACACATTTACATGGATTGTTGGTCTTCTAAAGCAAAACTGGTTACAGGTAGTACTTGTGGACACAATTTAAGATGTATGGAACAATTTTGATGCAATTTTAGTTTCAGAACAGTCTTCATTGGTTTTTCTGTAAAGTTTTAGGTTTCTTAGTGTAAGAAATTGTAGTCTGCCTCGACCCAGATTCCACTCCAAAGTATATTTTAGAATGAGCTCATCCCCAAAATGGCTTAATTATCATAGAGATGATGAAAGTTAGTCTGGTATATTGTTTATGTACCATTTGGTTGATCAAGTCCTGAGCAAATGGTAATCAATTGTAGAATGGGAATGGGTGTGGGACACAGAGAACCATCTCAGACAATGAGGTGTCACAACTTCATTAACATACAGATCACAGCTGGTAAAACATGAGAAACTACATTTACATCAAGAGTGGTAAGCTGTAACAGGATAAAAGGTTTGAGATTTGGATGTTCTGGGTTCATTCCGACTCCGATGAACCCAAGGTGCTACATGTACTTTGTCACTGCTACACTGCAATAAACTTCTTCATAGAGATCTTCAACGTCCTCATCATTTTTTCTTACATTGGCGAGCCAGCCAGGAGGGATTTCCAATAAAGTGGGAAAGGTAAGAAAAAGCTGTTTTCTTTCTTTTATGCTGGTTTTTGTCAGGGAACCCCCTCGTTTAAAAAAAATCTAGAAAGGAAATTTTAAGGACAGAAGAGAATTGTTTATTCAGTATTAGCAGGAGGAGTTAAGCCTTAAGCCTATCCTGTACAATTTTGTTTAAGATTCTAACGGAACTGAATCAGCCCAATGCAGTGTGTTGGTAGAGTTGTATTGGAATTGTTGTTTCTAAAGTAACTGAAACAAAGTGCTTAAGTTTAAAGTTTCTAAAGTAAGTGAAACTTGGTGTTGGTCTCTTATAATTCAGCTAAGATTCTAAAGTAATTGAATCAACCCAACACTGTGTGGTGGCAGAGTTGTATTAGAATCGTTGTTTCTAAAGTAGTTGAAACAAAGTGGTAAGTTTCTAACGTAACTGAAACTGAGTGTAGAGTTGTTATAATTCTGTTAAGATTCTAAAGTAACTGAATTAACCCAATGCAGTGTGGTCACAGAATTATTTCTAGACGTTATTTGAAAGAATAACTGAAGTGCAGTGTAAGGGAGTCTGACGCAAAGTGATTCTGGGAAATTTAAAACAATAACCCGAAGCTGTGTGGTTTTTCCCAACGTACTGAGGCATTGTTTTAATTTTGATAAACTTAAGCCCAAACTACTGTGGCTAGGTATGTGGTTTTGTCCAATGTACTGTGACAGTATTACATGTTTAACTATTTAGAGTAGTAAGATTTAAGGTCCGATGGAGTTCATTTGTGTCTGAATTAGACTAACGGTTTATCTTGAAGCAACTAGATAATGTATAGTCATTGAAACAAGATATTGTGAATAGTTGTTGAATTATCACAGTTCAATAAGGTTTTGAAAATGGAGGAAATTATCATTAAATACATAGCTAAGCACGGTTCACCTGGAATGTTTGACGGGATAGAGAAAGCAGATGATCCATACAATTGGGCAATGGGTCAATTCAAAAATTCCCCCAAAATGCCTAAGAACAAAGAAGGAAAAATTGCTAATGCACTTCAAGCAGTTTTTGCTTCATACAAAGTAACTAGGAAGAAAGTTGATGAGTTAAAAGCTGAAAATGAACAACTCGCTGTAGGGGTAATTTCTACAAAAAATTACCTAGCAAGTGAAACGATATGGAAAGAAGAAAAGATCAGAATGCAGAATGAGATTGCATTTCTTAAAACTAACAATGACATGCTTAAATCATTTGTGGAAAAATTGGCCAGCAATTTGGAGGAAACGAAGACAGCTTGTGAGTTTATGATCAAGAATGGCATAACTGAAAAAAACACCAGTAAGACATTGTTAGGTGTCACGTTGTGTGACCCAGTTCCAGAAATGATAGATTTGCAGGAACATAGCTCTGAGGGTTGGGAAAGAGATTCTCAGTCATTCAGTAGTCAAGACTCTGACTGTACAGTTAGATTTCCCATGGCACCAGTTCATACTACAACAACTATGCATGCTATTAAAGGAAGGGAAGAGCAAATGACCACTACCATGGTCAGAGGATTTAATCCAACTGAACTAGAAATTGTCATCAAGTATATTGGGAAATTTGATCCTGCCAAACAAGATCCATTAGATTTTCTGAAAAACTTGGAGGAATATGCAGAGATTTACCAATTTACAGATGGTGATGCATGTGTTTTGTTAAGAATGTGCTTGCCTGACACTTTGTCTGGAGCCTTAACTCAGAAAGTAAAGGACAGAACTGCAAATAAGTCAGAGAGGAAACAGGCACTGCTTGAAGTTTTAGGTGTGACGTCAGTTAATTGGGATAAAATATCTGAGATGCACATGAGGAAAGGAGAGCACCCAGCAGCGTTTTCAGAACGATTATTGGAGGTGTTTAAAACTTTCAGTGGCAATTCTGATATTACTAAGAATGATGTCAGTTTCAAGTCTGCCTTGATTAACAAATGTGACCCACTCACTCATTCTGCTGTGTCAATGTTTGTGACACTTCTCTCTGAGTATAATGACATTATTGCTAAAATGACACAGTTTTACAACAATAATGTTAATGCAAATAATCAAATGAAAGATGCCAAATCTAGACATCCAGTTGCTGCCTTTGGCAGAAGAGAATGTTCTAGATTATCTGATGGTTTGCATCATAGACCAAGGAGATTTGCAAGAGTAAATTCAGAAGGTGTTATTCTTTGCTATGCATGTGGAAGAGATGGTCACATTGCAAGGCATTGTTTGGAGAAAAGAAGGGAAGATCAGGAGGTTGTTTGTTTTGCATGTGGAAAAGCTGGTCACATCGCTAGACATTGTCAAGACAATGAGAGATCTCTTCAAAGATTTGTCTGTCATGCATGTGGAAGGGATGGTCACATTGCAAGGCATTGTTTGCAGAAAAGAAGGAAAGATCAGGAAGTTGTTTGTTTTGCATGTGGAAAGACAGGACACAAGGCAAGAGAGTGTCACTTTTCACATAAAAGAAAGGTGGGCTATCACGATCTACTTAAGCAAATAGACAATTTAGAAACCCAGTTGGCACTGTTGAAAGGAAATAGAGAAGAAGACATTCACACTTTGCCAGACACATCACTGCATGAACGACATGACTGTAACTCAGTCACAAGCAGATGCTGATGTTAATTAGAATTGTTTTATGATAGTAGTACATTTTCAAAAGAATGTTTACTATCAAAAGGGGGTGATTCTTTATAATTTATGAAAAATGTTTTATTGGCATTGATATGTAAATGTAATTTATAAGAAATGTTTTAATGGCATTCATTTTTTTAAATGAATTTAAGACATTACTGATGTTTGATGTTTTGAGATGAACGGTCTGTGACTTTGATGTGTAAATGTGAAAAGATTCTTGTGGGGGAAAGGGGGGCAACCTTTTCTGATTATTGTTTCAGATATAAGCATCAAGATGTTTTTGTCTGAAATGTGTAAACTCCTGGAGAATGATGAACTGGTCGTTTGAGGAACGAGAAGGCGAGTTGAACCAGTGGAGCCATGTGACATTCTCAAGAAAAAGAACAGTGATCCATGATCCAGAAACCCAGAGATTTCCAGACCTGCAAGATCCAGAACCCCAGGCCTAAAAGTTCTAGAAACCCTGAGAACCACCATGGGATGAATGGAACTGATGGAGTGACACAGATTCGAACAACAACAGTGACAGACTTCTTCTAGACGGACTTATGATCTAGGTGGAAAAGAACAGACAATGAGAAGAGAAACAAGAGAAGATCAAACAGCTTCAGAGACTACAGACAGATGTCCTTCCACCTAGATGGAAAACAAGTGGGCAAAAGAACATACCCACAAGAAATGCACAACGACAGACTCACTGCACATGACACTAGAATGAAACAAATATATGCATACTTGGATGCAGAACATTTATTATTGAATGCTGAACACACACATGTGGATAAAGGATGTCCACACTGAGAAAATGGACACAATACACAGGACAAAATGAAAAAGCATGTACACACACACACACACACACACTTATATTGTCTATTGATTTTTGATTAGAGTTAATAAAAATTAAACAATTTGCTATTATTACTGATGCAAAGGAAAGATTATGAAAGCCCAACAAGGTTTTGAAGAAAAAAAACAAAAAGACAAGATTTTGACAAAACAAATGATGTTTTATTAACAAAATTCGGGAGGAGCAACGTTCAAATAATCTGACTAATCATCACGTCATCTCGGCCAGCTGTCAGCAATCAGTAATCAACATATCTACCCAATCAGCACGAGTGAAAGCATATATATAAGACACGGTCGACTCACCCATATTCCTCAACAGTCTGACAGCATCTGACCCGCTTTAAGTTCCCACCGTGTCCGAAATTAATCTCTTTGTGTCCGATGAAGAATCTTTCGTCCTCTAGGAATCTTTGCCACAATCCTCTGGCCTTACTAGGAGCAATTACACCGCCGCCGGGGGCGTCAGCCCAAACAAACGGGTCCCCGCATGCCAAGACGCCGAGGCTGATCGTCACTGCGGTCGAAACATCTGCAATCTCCTTCAGTGTATTTTCCTAGTCCTGCCCATTCTATCATTCCTGCTATAAAGAAATGGACAACAAGGCAGTCGAGCACCAAGCTCGAGTCTTGGGCAATGCCGCCTCTTCCCGCGAAGGAACGGGCCTTGTTCCAGCATCAGGCTGCCGCAGCAGGCCTTCAGTAAGTCAGAGCCGCGCCGCAGCGCAGATTCAGTCCCAGCCAACTCAGACTTTCCTCCCCATGGGCTCAACCCCGTAAAGCACAGTTAAAATCCTTCTCGTTTTCTGTCCCTGAATTAATTTCCACAGTTATGCCATCTGTATCAATGTTGATAGGAAGAATTCACGCTTTAAACTGTTTCTGTAAAAATTTGCCGTTCTAAATTAACATGCCGCTTGTGGTTAAACACTCAATCAGCTGTTATATGCTCGTAGCCTATGACGTTTAGATTGCACGCATAGATCGGTCGCATAGATTCATTGAAACTCTGAACTTCTTGTCATCGCTGTCCTGCAATTCATCAACAAATCGCTTAGAAACTTAAAGTTATAATATGTATTTCTGTTTCGAACTATAAACACAGCTTCACTATTGGAGACGCAGAGACTGGTAGGACAAATTCTTTTCAAATCGTTCATTTGATGCATTTAAATAAATCTTACCGTTCCCTTTCGTCTGTATCTGTTTTATAACGAGCAGAAATCTGTAAGTAACTTAATAAACCATAGACAGATAACCAATGAATAAACTATTACATTGCAGTTTGGAAAAGTATGGAATTGTCTGGATGGAAAATATAATAAATATAAATAAACAATATTATACAAGCAGCATGTTCATAGTAAAATTTTAGTGATTGTTGAAAACAATTGAATAATTCAATGTGCACATTTTTATTATGCAAAGCTCTGTCTTTTACAAATGAGTCTCTTTTGAGCTTTACTAAATGAAGGCTTGTGACTCAAACCAGCAACAGTTAAAAGAACAAGGATCATCTAAATCATATTGTACTTTGTTTGATGTTGAATGATCATCAAACAGCAATGACAGTACAAACAGTACTGTCATTTACAGTATCAAACCATTGTGTCAGAGGTTAATATATGCAGGTTTAAAGGATTTCAGGCTGCTTCTGAGAAAATAAAAATATGTACAAAGTTTAATAATCTATCTCTCAGCCCTGCACTGTTTCGCTGAGCTCAGGTTTCCAATCGCCCCGGATAAAACGATGGGTCCAGCCACGTCCATTGAATTTCTGGGCTTTAACTGGAATACAGTTAATTTCCAGGCATAAGGAATCAATAGGATATTTATGTTCGCTTCCACCTTCCTCAGTCCAAACTGTTCTAAACAGGAATTACTATCTTCGCTCAGCTACTTAACCTGTTAGCCAGCACCCCCGCTTTTGGAAAATCCCAAAAATGACATACCCAAACTAAAACAGATACAGTTCATGAACCCTTTGCACTAAAAGCATAAGTAAGGTCTCATTTGAAAGCAGACACTTTGCAGTTTATGGTAAACTCATCATTAATTATTGTCACAATGAAGAAAATAGTTAAAAATAGCTTCGAAATTTTGAAAAGTTATTAGAAATGTATTTTTATGAAATATATTTATGAAAATAAAAGTGAAGTTGGCCTTGTGGCAATCTAGAAATGCACTGCAGCTAAAGCCACATGTCTGACCATGTTATATTTAAAATCTGAAGATGATAGGTTTAAAACTCTGAGTTTTATTACATGTTTTTCAAGACCATGTAATGAGACTTTATTTAGAAAGGACTCTAAAATGTTAACTGATGTTTATTGTCATCTATTCAAGTGTATTTTCTATGCTTTGTCGTGCAAACTGCCCCATTCAGTTTCAGTCTCCCCTGAACACATTTATACCTCTACAGCCTGCTTATGGCTCTTATTTTCTTTTGTCTCTATTATAATTACTGATGTTCTATTCAAGATGATTTAATCCCTCATTTCATTCACCAAACTTCTCACTTCACCTTCTTTCAAACTGTATCTAATGCCCTTCTTGGAAAAAAAGAGAAAAAAAAGTGAGCTTTACGATTAAAAATTATTTATTTGCATTAGCTCAGAACAGGTGCATCCCTGGGCTTGTTAGCATGTTAGCTTAGCACACCAACAAAACACGACAATTTATAAGATTAAAGCCACGTTTTTTTCTCCAAACTTACTAGTCGATTGTTTTAAATAACCTTCTTTGATGTGATGTGGCTTTGGATCAAAAATCAGACAGAAAATATATCATTTTAGGCTATTCTGCACAATGAGAAAAGCTATTTCGATTAGCATTGCATTATAAATATAATTTACTATTATGAATACCTGACATGGCGTGAAGAACACAGATAAACCACATATCATCACAATCGTGTATTTATTACTTTCAAAAGTGACGTTCTGTATGTTTATATCAATGATTATAGCGATGTCTGGTAGCCTCTGTTAGTTCCGTGTATGTCACATGATTGCCTCTTGTTCATGATGTGTTATTTGTGGACTATAGTGTGCACAGAGCGCCCTCCGGCTGCTGGTATGTTGAACACACAGTAGTCAGTGTATACAGCGCTCATATGATGACAGCAGCGTGTTTTGGGTAAAAATTGAATATATATTACTCCTCTGTATAGAAAATTGACATAAACGTATGACAGTCCATCAATACTTCTCCAAATGTGCATGCTTTTAAGCTAAAAGCCCCGAGGGATGTTATTTTGTGGAGCTTTTTCATGATGATCGTACAGAGTTTTTTTTTCTCAATGGCTGAAGCTGACGCTCATATTTCAATGAAAAGGTAACGACTCCGTTTCTCATATTCATAACTCCCGACGCATATTAACAAATAACGGTTACTATACGATGTTGAGAGTAAAATAAAGATTAAAAATTGAAGCTCGAGTCTTAGATCTTTTTAATGATGTATAGTTTGTCAAGGTAATTACATAAAATCTAACAGTAAATTTGAGCTAATTTAAACAAAGAAGCTTCGGTGCGTCAGCGCTCCAGTGCAGGTTAACAGGTTAAACTTCATGATGTGAGTAATTCCACAAGGCCACTCTTTCATCTTACATCCTCACTCTTGTATCTTCAATTCATGCGCTAGAAACAAGCGTCGATCAGGCCACAGCAGCAGCAAGCCTGGGTCATGCCCCAAATTCCCCACTTCCTCCTCCCTCCACTTAGCCGCACACCGCGGCTTTCACCGGCGCTGCACACCATCCAACAATGCCTGCCCTTCTTGCTGAATGCCTTCCCTCCTAACGTGAGGATGCCTCTACTAGCGGAGCAAGCTCAGCTATCTCAGCCATTTCATCCCGCCATCTCTCTCCCTACCTCTCTTTTGTCTTTGGTCTACAGTTTCAACTACGGACCTTAGCGTGAGGCTGCCTCTGCTATCGGCGCAGACCTAGACGTCCTATTTTCCCCAGCTTCCCTCTTTTTCTAACCACCCTGTTCCTTCCGAGGCTCCGGCGGCCAACCCGAGCAAGAGGCTGCCTCTGCTAACGGTGCAGGCCCGGATGCCTCAATTTCCCTTTCTCAGTTTCCCTCTTTTCTAACCTCCTCATCCCTCCCCTGGCTCCAGGGGCCGACCCGAGTGTGAGGCTGCCTCCACTAACGGCCTCTGTCCCAGCCTTTCTTCCTCCTTGCACTTTCCCATAAGCAAAACGCCATTCACCCTGTCTACTACAACACTGATGCCCATCCCACCAAATGCTACAGCCTTGGAACCAAACCCCGTTGCCAACAACATCAGATACTTTGAAATTCAAGCTGTTGGCAAGAATTGCCTGGAATGTGGACCCATTCCCAACCCCTGTACCTGATTATTCAGAGCTGATATTTCCATAAACCACCCACTTAAACTCTCCTTGACACTTCTCTCTGCATTCTTCAAGCTGTCTCCCCTAGAACCCTACAATCCGTTCTGCATAGGAGCAGCAACTACAGCCACCCAAAAAGGCCTCTCCCAGCATCAGATTCAAACATTCGGTCACCGGTCATCAGAAGCTTTTAAGAACTACATCCAATCTAATCGCTTCCATATTAAAGAAGCCCAACGAACACCTAGCAGCTAGTTTCAGCTCCAGCTCGTTCTCTCACACATACCTGCAAGCCACCATATCCAACTCAACTAATACCATCATTCCAATACAACGGAAATTTTCTATCATTGCGCAACAGTTATGTGTCTCGGCTCCCACAGGAGCTTAGTTCCTCTGGCTATTCTCTCCACTGTCACAGCAGTGATGTCGCCTCAGCTCCCGCAGGATCTCAGTTCTTCTGGCTAATTTGTCCACTGCCTCAGCAGTGATGTCGCCTCGGCTCCCGCAGGAGCTCAGTTCCTCTGGCTATTTTCTCCACTGCCTCAGCAGTGATGTCGCATCGGTTCCCACAGGAGCTCAGTTCTTCTGGCTATTCTCTCCACTGCCGCAGCAGTGATGTTGCCTCGGCTCCCGCAGGAGCTCAGTTCTGGCTAATTCCTCCACTGCCGCAGCAGTGATGTCGCCTCGGCTCCCGCAGGAGCTCATATCTTCAAGCCAATTTCTCCACTGCCGCAGCAGTGATGTCACCTCGGTTCCCGCAGGAGCTCAGTTCTCGCTAATTCCTCCACTGCCGCAGCAGTGATGTCGCCTCGGCTCCCACAGGAGCTCAGTTCTGGCTAATTCCTCCACTGCCGCAGCAGTGATGTCGACTCTGCTCCCTCAGGAGCTCAGTTCCTCTGGCTATTCTCTCCACTGTTGCAGTAGTGATGTTGCCTTGGCTCCCACAGGAGCTCAGTTCCTCTGGCTATTTTCTCCACTGCCTCAGCAGTGATGTTGCATCGGTTCCCACAGGAGCTCAGTTCTTCTGGCTATTCTCTCCACTGCCGCAGCAGTGATGTTGCCTCGGCTCCCACAGGAGCTCAGTTCTGGCTAATTCCTCCACTGCCGCAGCAGTGATGTCGCCTCGGCTCCCGCAGGAGCTCAGTTCTGGCTAAATTCCTCCACTGCCGCAGCAGTGATGTCACCTCAGCTCCCGCAGGAGCTCAGTGCTGTCCAATGTCTTCATCCATATGACGATAACTCTACCGGTCCTTTACTAACCCTCCTAGCAGCACATTCAGCCTAAGCAAGGCAATTTTGGGGGTCATCAGTAATGTTCCGGCTGATGTCCTGCATTGGTTTGCAATTTTTGGGGGGAGTAATCTGGGTTCGGGCCAAAATACAGAGCTCGGAGCCCAAAATTCGGGAGGAGCAACGTTCAAATAATCTGACTAATCATCACGTCATCTCGGCCAGCTGTCAGCAATCAGTAATCAACATATCTACCCAATCAGCACGAGTGAAAGCATATATATAAGACACGGTTAACTCACCCATATTCCTCGACAGTTTGACAGCATCCCTCCACCACCCAGTCTCCTCACACCTGCACTGGTTACTTTCCAGAATACTAACCATAATGGGGGGAGTAATCTGGGTTCGGGCCAAAATACCGAGCTCGGAGCCCTCTCCTCGGACAGCACGCCAAATACGCATACTACTACGCATACTATTTTCTATCTGATTATTTGTAAGTTTGAACTCGTGAAATGCATGTTGGAGACTTAGCTATTGCCTATTCTGGTTTCATTGGGGATGTAACGTTTAAAACAGCTGTATGTGTATGTATCTTCCTTATTATTATGTTTAAACGTCACATTGCAAATAACTCTAACTTTAGGACACTCCCACTGGCTGTGATGGTCCTTGAATGTCTTCTCACCCAAACCCAAGATGTTTGTATTTCATTTTGCCAAATATTAGATAATTCTGCCCAATTGGATGGAGCTGTAACCAGTGTGCATGAGGTGATGACCCAATGACGGGTAAGATTCTCTTTTGGCCAGCGGAGGACAACCTAAGGCAGGGCTTCACTGCCACTGGGCACCTGCCCAATAGAGAACGGGAGGTGTAATCTGTGAAAATGGAGTGGTTGTGATGCTTCTTTTGGGCCAAGAGCATCAAAGAGGGGACTGTAAGAAATTGTAGTCTGCCTCGACCCAGATTCCACTCCAAAGTATATTTTAGAATGAGCTCATCCCCAAAATGGCTTAATTATCATAGAGATGGTGAAAGTTAGTCTGGTATATTGTTTATGTACCATTTGGTTGATCAAGTCCTGAGCAAATGGTAATCAATTGTAGAATGGGAATGGGTGTGGGACACAGAGAACCATCTCAGACAATGAGGTGTCACAACTTCATTAACATACAGATCACAGCTGGTAAAACACGAGAAACTACATTTACATCAAGAGTGGTAAGCTGTAACAGGATAAAAGGTTTGAGATTTGGATGTTCTGGGTTCTTTCCGACTCCGATGAACCCAAGGTGCTACGTGTAATTTGTCACTGCTACACTGCAATAAACTTCTTCATAGAGATCTTCAACGTCCTCATAATTTTTTCTTACATTAGAGAAACCCAAAGGGCCTGCATTGTTTTTCTTTTCTCTTTTGATCTGGTGATCAAAGACTCTTTATCTTCTTGGGTGACCATTTGGTTTGTCACTTCTCCTGCTGTCAGGAGGCATGGGGGGTTATAAAAGTAATTAAGGTTGGTTTTCTCTGTAGACGAGCTGGAGTCGGAACCTTGATTCTGAAATAGAATTATGTTTTGAAAGAATCATCTGAATGATTCATTTGTCTAATTCGTCCATGCCACACTGTCGTTGAGAAACTTTGTCAAATAGACATAGCCGTGTGGTTTTCTCGGAGCCAAAGTCAGGCTCAATAGAGTTCAATGGGACTTTTGACCATAGTTAACTAACAATGCTTTCAGGAAACGCACCTCTGATAGTTATGGTACAAGAATTATTTTGGGAAAAAAAATTGAAATAATTTTTATGATTTTTTATATTAAAAGTTAATCAAAGTTGTCCTAAGCACTAAGTTGTACTAAGAAGTTTTTAGGACAACTTTGATGAAAGGTTTTGATCTACTTGTTGTAGTATATTGTAGTATAACTATCAGGACATCAGTGATGTGTGAACTGAATTTGGTGACAGTACAGTATGGAAGTAAATTAATGCCAAATGTTTTTGAAATAAAAAGCTTGTTGAATTGCACTAATTGAAAAAAAAAATGCATTACATTAGCTGTGCTTGCATTTTGATGCATTGTATTTTTAAGGCTTGCATTTTTATGGGCTGAAATTCAACATGGCCATATATTTAAGCTGTGAATATTTCAATTAAAAATATTTCACACACATTTTCATTATTAAAAATTCAATAATTTATATTCACCTTTCAGATTTCACTTCCAAAATATTCATTCTGTTTAAAAATACAACCTATAAAATTCAACTAGCAATTTTCAGTCCACTTTATTTCGCTTTACAAATTTGCTTCCACAAATTCAGTGGTTCAAATTCGGCAGAAAATTCAACATTTCACATATGGGGAACTGCAGGAAAAGCAATAGAGTGCCGATGCATGATCTCCATCTGCTGTTATTCGACCTCACCAGCAGGTGCCGCTAGCGGCTGTTTACGAACGAAGAGTAAGTCATCATTCATTCATAAAAACGGATTTACAGAAATGGAGCAAGCGTAAGTGAACGTGTGATGATTATCAGGGCCAATATAAATGCAGAAAAGCTGATAAAGACACAAAAGCTGCATTTATGTTTAATTCAGTGTCTTTACGGTTACTTTCCCTGTGTAGGCTACAGCTTTCTCTACAGTGAACGAGATTATAACGTTATTACCCGATGCTGATGTACAGATCAAACGTTAAATCTGAGGGAGACATATATTTCTCTCTGTTGTTTAGTTTCCTTAACTTTATATCTCAGCGCTGTGTTGTAATACTAGGGTTTCCCTCATCCGTCATAGGATTCTCCTGCCATCAGGACATATAAAACGCTTAACACAGTTTAATGGACTCGTACAGTGATATAAAAGACCAAACTCGCACCTTTTGTGATGTAGGTTATACTATATAGGCTCCAAGAAAGCAGACACTGGCACACACACACACGCACACACACACACACACACACACACACACACATGCACGCACACACACGTGAACTCACATAAACTCTTGTACACACACATGCACATACATATTCAAACACACCCCACTATATTTTACATACATATCGTTAGCCTCATAGCATATTTGCCCAGATCATATTTCAAAGTCAGATATCACAATCTGGCCAAAAAATGACTTAGGAAATTATGCTATGAGGCTAACGATATATACTATTTTACACGTTCTTCACACAATTCTTTCTACTTTGTTCATTTTTTGCTCATATATTATCCTGCTTATACAAATTTTACATTGTGTTGCCAAAGCATTTATATGAGCAGGAAAAATAAAATTAACTAAGTAGAACGAATTGTGTGATGAATGTGTAAAAAGAAAAAAAAAGAAAAAAAGTGTATGTGTATGTACTTTGAGTTGTGTGTGTGTGTGTGTGTGTGTGTGTGTGAGAGAGAGAGAGAGAGAGTAGGGCGCATCACTGTTTGACCTGACACCTAGATGAACACTTTACAGTTGGTTTTGTGACTGTAAGTCATTCTCTTTAAATGCTATTGAAGGTGGAAACATGAATACCGATGTTGTAACTTTAGAGACTGTCCCTAAATTTGCGAATATCAAACATTCAGCATCAAACTAACTTTATGCCAGTATCTGCTTTCTTGGACCCTATATAGTATAACCTACATTACAAAAGGTGCGAGTTTGGTTTTTTATATCACTGTACGAGTCCATTAAACTGTGTTAAGCGTTTTATATGCCCTGATGGCAGGATAATCCTATGACGGATGAGGGAATCCCTAGTATTACAACACAGCGCCGCGATATAAAGTTAAGGAAAATAAACAACAGAGAGAAATATATGTCTACCTCAGATTTAATGTTTGATCTGTATATCAGCATCGGGCAATAACGTAATCTCGTTCACTGGAGAGAAAGCTGTAGCCTACAAAAAAGGCTACAGAAAAGTAACCGTAAAGACACTGAATTAAACATAAATGCAGCTTTTGTGTCTTTATCAGCTTTTCTGCATTTATACTGGCCCTGATAATCATCACACATTTACTTATGCTTGCTCCATTTCTGTAAATCCGTTTTTATGAATGAATGATGACTTACTCTTCGTAAACAGCCACTAGCGGCACCTGCTGGTGAGGTCGACTAACAGCAGATGGAGATCATGCATCAGCACTCTATTGCTTTTCCTGCAGTTCCCCATATGTGAAATGTTGAATTTTCTGTTGAATTTGAACCACTGAATTTGTGGAAGCAAATTTGTAAAGCGAAATAAAGTGGACTGAAAATTGCTAGTCGAATTTTATAGGTTGTATTTTTAAACAGAATGAATATATTGGAAGAGAAATCTGAAAGGTGAATATAAATTATTTTTAATAATGAAAATGTGTGTGAAATATTTTTAATTGAAATATTCACAGCTTAAATATACGACCATGTTGAATTTCAGCCCATAAAAATGCAAGCCTTAAAAATACAATGCATCAAAATGCAAGCACAGCTAATGTAATGCATTTTTTTTTTTCAATTAAGTGCAATTCAACAAGCTTTTTATTTCAAAAACATTTGGCATTAATTTACTTCCATAGTACAGTGCATTACAGTTTACAAAAATTCATAAAAATGATACAAAAAGACATTTTCCAAAATAAGTGTTGTAGTATAACTATCAGGACATCAGTGATGTGTGAACTGAATCTGGAAACAATGCAGTTTATTACAGTGAAGTTATTAAATATATTTGTCATTATAGTGAAGTTTTTGAATATTTTTCATAATAAAAAGTCATAAAAATTATACAAAAATACATTTTTCCAAAATAAGTGTTGTAGTATAACTATCAGGACAGCAGTGATGTGTGAACTGAATTTGGTGACAGTGCAGTGAACAATGAAGTTATTTAATATTTTTCATTATAAAAAACATAAGAATTATGCAAAAGACATTTTTTCCAATATAAGTGTTGAAGTATAACCAGCAGGCCAACAATGGTGTGTGGAATAAATTTGTTGATACTACATAGTGTAACATTGAAGTTATTGACTGTTTTTGTAGTAACGCTTTTCAGGTTTTGCACTTTGCAGACGGTCCCTTCGAATCTGTCATGTGCTATGGAATGCCACTCATGTGCTATGGAATGCCAAACCTGCCAAAATTATACAAAGAAATGTAAATAAAAGCAAAAATAAATACATAAATATATAAATACATATACTAAGGAAAGCAAAAAAGAATAATAAAATAAAATAAATAATTATTCATACATTTATTTCCTTATTTATGCATATTTTAATTTTTTTCCACATTTATTTTTTCTTTTATTTATTTATACATTTAGACTTTTATTTATGTATTTATTTCCACATTTCTTCATTTTTTTAAAAAATTTATTTATTTATTTTTACATTTCTTTATTTTCACATTTATGTATTTCTACATTTCTTTGTCCATGGGGTAATGTTTGCAATTATGTAAAAACCCTAAGAAAAAGCATTTCCACCCCATCTCAGTATAAAATATATATCTAAGTGTTTTCTGTAACTTATTTTAGTAGCTAAATACACTATATTGCCAAAAGTTTTAGGGACATCTGTCTTTATGTGCACATAAACTTTAATGATATCCCATTCTTAATCCGTAGGGTTTAATATGGATTTGGCCCACCCTTTGCAGCTAAACCAGCTTCAACTCTTCTGAGAAGGCTTTCCACAAGGTTTTGTTCATTTACACATTTATTCATTACTACATTTCTTCTTTTTTTTAAATTAGTTTTTTTACATTTCTTTATTTTCACATTTATGTATTTCTACATTTCTTTGTCCGTGGGGTAATGAGGGCGTGGTTTACCTCAGACATAGCAATCGAGCTCAGCGTAGGCGAGGGCGAAGCGTTGAGGCCATGTGACACCTTGTGGTGTGCCCGAAACACAAGAAGTGATAGTCACAGCATCACTGATTATAATGGGTTCTCTTGGTGTGGTCTTATTATTAATCACACATCTTAGGCTAAGTTATCAATTGGAAATATCCAGAATTAGATAAATCAAAATGTGCCCATGGAAATGGAGTTAGTGAAACACACACGCCATGCATTAAACATTAAACACAGATGCATCATGCTCTTTCAAACAGCACCTGTCGCGTGCCCTCATATTTTTGAGCTGACTGCAATTTAATGTAACTTCCAAAAACAATACTGACAGCAACAGAAACAAACTTATTTTCTATTAAGCGGTGGTAGCCTTTAGCCTACCCCCGTAAAATAATGTTCAGTGGCAACCTTATTAAATGTATGAATGCCACGTTAATTCCAATCGATAAATTCAGATGATAAGGCTGTAGGGCAGTTACCAGTAAAATCCAATCAGTGTGTGAACAATCAGAGCTTCATCAGAGCCATCATACAGAAGAGACATGAATGCATTTACACAGCAATTAGCCTACAAGTGCTTAAAAATGTTATGAGATAAATGTTTTACATTTTAAAGACAGAAATATGACATGATGGAATCAATGAAATGATATGTTTAATATGAAACTAAAACAGACAATAGGTGGTGGCAAGTGAGTTCAATCCTCGGAGAACCCTGTAGTATAACACAAGAGGAAATCTGTGATTGAATCAAGCATCTGTAAATAAAGCAAAACAACAGAGAACAATAACAAAGTACTCAGGTGCCATGTGCATTATACTTTTAAAGGGATAGTTCACCCAAAAATAAACTCTTCAATGACTATGTTTACATGTGCACTAATAATGCGATTATTTCTCATAATCAGAGTAAGGTCTTAATTGCAATAAAATGTTAACATGACATGAGCAGAACTCTTCACCCCAGTTTACATGCAGTTTTCATTACTCTGATTATTCGCTAAGTTATACAATTATGGTTATACAACACTCAGTTAGGCATAGGCCTACAGTATGCATGTTATTGTATGTATGCATGGCCATTGTTTTAATCTACTCACATCTATTTCAAAATACATTTTTATGGATGTACTGGAAAATATTTGGTGCCGTGATGAACATCGCAATTCATGGAAGCTTATGCGTGTCAATCTTTTTTTTTTTTTTTTTCGGGGGGTGGGGTCAATCAAATATCAATCACATCAAATATCCATCAATCAAATATCAAATCATTCATTAAATGTTTGCAATTATGTAAAAAACCTAAGAAAAAGCATTTCCACCCTATCTCAGTATAAAATATAAATGTAAGTGTTTTCTGTAACTTATTTTACTAGCAAAATACACTATATTGCCAAAATATTTTTGGGACATCTGTCTTTACGTGTACATAAACTTGAAATGATATCCCATTCTTAATCTGTAGGGTTTAATATGGATTTGGCCCACCCTTTGCAGCTATAACAGCTTCAACTCTTCTGAGAAAACTTTCCACAAGATTTAGGAGTGTGTTTATGGGAATTTTTGACCATTCTTCTAGATGCGCATTTGTGAGGTCAGGCACTGATGTTGGACGAGAAGGCCTGGCTTGCAGTCTCCGCTCTTGTCACGGTTCATGGATTCACTTACTCGCCCTCGTGTGTTTGTTGTGGGTGTATGTGTGTGAGTGAATGCAGTGCATTGGTGTCGTGCTCTCTGTCTGTCTCTCCCTGGTTCTTGGATTACTGTTATGTCGTCATGTGCTCTGCTTTCTTTACTGGATTATCCTTGGTCTCTGATACCCGTTGTAGCCCTGCATCACCCATCTCATCACCACTCTGCACGCCGCCGATTCTGCACGCCTCAGTCTCTGCAACGCCTGTCCATTTGGATTGAAGTTACTGTACAGCGAATTCTGTCAATAAACATTGTTATACTTGCACTTGGATCTTCTGTCTGTGTTTATTTCCTGACAGCTCTAATTCATCCCAAAGGTGTTCTATCGGGTTGAGGTCAGGACTCTGTGCAGGCCAGTCAAGTTCCTCCACACCAAACTCGCTCATCCATGTCTTTATGGACCTTGCTCTGTGCACTGGTGCGTAGTCATGTTGGAACAGGAAGGGGCTATCCCCAAACTGTTCCCACAAATTGGGATCATGAAATTGTCCAAAATGTCTTGGTATGCTGAAGCATTAAGAGTTCCTTTCACTGGAACTAAGGGGCCAACCCAACCCCTGAAAAATAAACCCCACACCATAATCCCCCCTCCACCAAACTTTACACTTGGCACAATACAGTCAGGCAAGTACTGTTCTCCTGGCAACCGTGAAACCCAGACTCATCCATCAGATTGCCAGACAGAGAAGCATGATTCGTCACCAAAACAATAGTATTCTTTTTAAGGCATAACAAAAATGTATACATTTTTAATTTATTTTTTAACTATTTAAATGCATTCAATTTAAATTGTCCTGTATTTATTAGGGGTTCAAGCAGAGTTTGAAATCAGGCTTATGCCATGTGAAAGCTATATTGTGCCAACAATTTCCCCATTGTAAAAGCAAAATTGCACTCACTGCATGATCAAACCTTTAGATAAGATAATTCTATATTTTTTGAAAAATGTCATTCCGGTTATGTCGGGTTGCTGAGCAGTCAGGCTTCTCAACACTCTCTGATTATTCACTTTTAAATATTTTATTTAGACCCGATAACCCAAAGCTACGCTTTCTTTTCTGTTCTTCACTCTGCAAAGCATTTAACATGTCTTCGCGACCGCAAAGAAAAAGGGATAAAAAAGATAATATGGATACGGTTGTTGACGAAGGTTCCACTTCTGAAGATGTCGCACAGTTTAGCGCCAATGCTAACTCTGAGGCAGAAACTCAACCAGATAACAGTGTAATACTTTCAGCTATAAACTGCCTGAAGACTGAGTTTTTGTCACAATACAAGGAGGTTTTGGCAGCGGTGAAAGAAGTTAGAGAGGATTTCTCGACCTTTACTGAGAGACTTACCGAAGCTGAGAGCCGAATCAGCCAAGCCGAAGATGACATTAACGGCCTTCAAGGAAGAGTTGAAAAACTTGAAAAAACAGCCTCGGACATTGCCTCTGCTCTGGACATGGTCGAATGCAGAAGCCGGCACTCTAACGTTCGGATTCTGGGACTTCCGAACGGAGCTGAGGGAAATAATCCTGTTTCATTTTTGGAAAATTGGCTCCCTCAGGTCCTTGGCGCTGACACTTTCCCCGCTCCAGTGATCATTGAACGTGCACACAGGTTACCCAACAGCGGTAAACAAAGTGGAAACACATCGTCAAGGCCAAAAACGATGATACTAAAATTTCTCAACTATGCTGACAAAGTCAGAGTTCTGAGAGCGGCTCGGGAAAAGGGTACAGTTATGTTCCAGAACCACCACATTATGTTTTTCCCTGATCTGTCGTCCGAGGTGCTGAAACAACAAAGGCGATTTGAGGAGGTGAAGCAAGAGCTCCGAAGGAGGAAGATAAAGTACGGGATGATTTTCCCCGCCAAGCTTCTGGTTATCCACGGAGACCGTCATCATTTTTTCAGTTCTCATGAAGAAGCAAATAAATTAATCGTGGACCTGCAAAAAGATGTCGGTGATGCCGAGCACTCTACTACAGAGTAGCCTAGCTGGGTTTTCTATTCTTTTTTTGGATGCTTTGCATTAAAGTTTGACTGCTCTTTAATATTTCAAAACAAACTTTGGACTGAACTTTAATTTTGTTCTATTTTTTTCTTTGTAGCAAGTCTGCCCTTAGTCTAACAACACCGTAATACGGTAAGGTGGCTCATTTTGGATTTTATGGTGGGCTGGTTATGATTTAGTTACAGTCAGTTAAAATTGAGTAGTCAAAAGCTTTTGGTTAAATGGTCATAACATTTAAGGTATACAAGAGCATTTATTTTGAATTTCCACATGTTAAGGTTTTGGATACAATTACTTCTCTTAATTAAGCAACCATGTAGCGTTCCTTTTATAGGACCGTTGGGGTACGTAACTGTTCTAGTCGTGGAAGAAGAGATGTTCGCCGTGCACTTCTTTGTTCTAGCGCATGTGCTGGGGTTATTTTGTTCGTTTCCTAAACTGTTTTTTTTTTCCTTTTTTTTTTTTTTTTTTATATATACATTTCAATTCTATGGTACATTTTTGTATGCTCCAAAGTTGTTATGGTGTATGTTGGAACAGGTCATCTACCAAAATATATCGAATATTCAATTTTGTAATGAATGTCTAACTCTTCTAGTCTTATATTGACATCTTGGAATGTTCGGGGACTCTGTAATTTAATCAAATTGAAACAAGTGATGAACAGAGTTAAGTATCTACACTCTAAAATATTATTTCTGCAAGAAACACATCTACTGTCTGACGAAGTCAACAAACTGCGCAGAAGATGGCCAGGTCAGGTTATAGCAGCTTCATATGGATCGCGCTCAAGAGGGGTAGCTGTGCTGGTACATAAATCAGTACCATTTCATATTCTTAAAACTATTCGCGACCCATTGGGTAGATATATTATTGTCAGTGGTAGGATGCTCAATGAATATTGCAATCTTGTAAGTATTTATGGTCCCAATACAGATGAACCAATGTTTTTTCATAATCTTTTCTTAATTCTGTCCTCTCTTCAAGGCAACTTAATAGTCGCTGGTGACTTTAATTGTACCTTAGACCCTAACTTGGACCGGTCCACAGGAATTGATACCTCACATTCTCAAAGCAGGAACATAATTAATCAATACATTAATGTTATGAATGGGAGCTCAGGCAGAGGATCCAAGTGCAGCGTTTTATTTACAGTGAGAATGGTCGTACAGGCAGAGTCAATCAAGAACAAACAGGAGCAGCAAAGGACAGGCAGGGTCGTAGTCAGGGTACAGGCGGTAGGTCAAAAGGCAGGCAGATATTACTCACAGAACAGTATACGAGGCAAGGATCAGGACAGGCAGCAACGGGTCAATAAACAGGAACAGACAAGGTCGAGAACAGACAGGCAAACGGAATAAACGCTCAGAAATTGCAACAGTGTTAACAATACTTCGCGGTGAGGTGGTGTGAGTGGAAGTCCTTTATAGTCCTGATAATGAGCAGCAGCTGGGTGTGGTGATCAGTGTGGTGTGCTAGGGTGGATGTGGCAACAGGTGATTGGTGTGATGTGAACGTGACTGACAGGGAGAATTGTGGGAAGTGTAGTCCGGGGAGTGACAGGAACAGACGGTGATCGTTACAATTAAGGACCTTGATTTAAGTGATATCTGGAGGTTTCAAAATCCCCCAAAAAAGAATTTTCTTGCTATTCCGCATCCTTTCATACTTATTCCAGAATAGACTATTTCCTTATTTCAAAAAACATGATTGACTGTATATCTGATTGTAAATATAGTAGTATTATTTTATCTGATCATGCATCATTATCGCTGAATTATACTCTTAAAACCATAATTAAAAACCCACCTAGATGGCGCCTGAACACAAAATGGTTACATAACCCTGAGTTTCTTGACTTTGTAGGTAATCATATTGACATATTTTTTTAATGTAACACAAACCAGACGTCTGCCTCAATAAGATGGGAGGCATTCAATGCCTACATCAGGGGACAAATGATTACTTTCTCTAGTTCTAAAACAAACAGATCTACCCTTAAAATGATTGAATTAGAACAGAGTATTAAGGACTTAGAAGAAGAAATTTTCAAACAAGATACTCCTGATCTGAGACATAACCTTTTACTACTTAAAGCAGAATTGAAGGAGCTCTCTACCAATACAGCTGTGGCTAATATAACAAGGCTTAAACAATCGTATTATGATCAAGGAGAAAAGGATGGTAGGCTATTGGCATGGAGAATTAAGGCTCTACAAAATGAAAAAGTGATTAATGAAATAGAAACTACAGATGGACAAAAGACCATGATTCCAACTGAAATTAATAATGCTTTTAGAAACTATTATCAAGATCTTTATAAATCGACACCTCCTGAGAATACCCATCTCTATAAAAACTTTTATGGATGAAATTCGTTTATCCTCGCTATCTGAGGAAGATTCCAAAACACTGGATCAACCAATTGAAGAGGCAGACTTGAGTGCAGCCATTAATTGTATGAATAGTGGGAATGCTCCAGGCCCAGACGGCCTGCCTATAGACATCTACAAGATTTTTCATAACAAATTAGTAACCCCAATGATTGATATGATTAATGAGTCTTTCAATAATGATGAACTTCCTTTTTCCTTGCGTTCAGCCCTCATAACTTTAATTCTTAAGCCTGGGAAAGATCCTACAAAATGTGCCTCCTACAGACCTATTAGTCATTTGAATTCAGACACCAAGATAATTGCCAAAGTTTTAGCCAGCAGACTTGATAAGTTTTTACCATTATTGATTGATCCTGATCAAAATGGCTTTGTAAAGGGTAGACAAGCCTTTCATAATATACGTCGTGTGTTAAATATCATACATGTAAAAAATGGAGCCTCGGATACAGCCTTACTTTCCCTAGACGCCGAGAAGGCTTTTGATAGAGTGGAATGGGCCTATCTTTTTGACACCATTTCCCGCTTTGGTATTGGTCCTTACTTTAGAAAATGGATTAAAATTCTATATTCAAATCCCACAGCAGAAGTATTGACTAATAATATAATCTCTAAACCGTTTCTGCTTTATCGAGGTACACGTCAAGGTTGCCCTCTTTCGCCGCTCCTTTTTACATTGGCAATTGAACCTTTAGCTATTGCAATACGAAGAAATAATGATATATCAGGGATTACAATTGGCAGTCTTGAAAATAAACTGGCATTATATGCCGACGACATTATATTATTTTTATCTAACTTAAGCACCTCTGTCCCTTCTTTACTGAGCCTAATTAAAACTTTTGGAATTTTTTAGGTTATAAATTGAACGAGTCAAAATCTTATTTCTTAAAGAATCAGAGCGTCTTACACCTACGATTCAGTCCCCCTTTAAAAATGCTCAGGAGAGTTTTAGATATCTTGGTATTAATATTACCCCAGACCTAAACAATTTGGTTTCCTGTAATTATAATTATGTAACTAAATTAATCATTGAATCAATCAATAAATGGTCATTTATTGATTGACCAATTTCTCAGGTTGGACGTATCAATATATTAAAAATGAATGTTCTCCCGAAATTTTTATATTTATTCCAATCAATTCCCTTACCCCCTCCACATAATTTTTTCAGTAATATGAGGAAGACTTTCACAAATTTCATCTGGGCGAATCGGCGTCCTAGGCTGAGGCTCTCTCTTTTGTATTTACCATATGAAAGGGGAGGGTTGCAGTTGCCTAATCTTAAGTGGTATTACTGGGCAGCTCAACTTAGAGCAGCAATATTTTGGTTTACAAATGAAAATCGCCATCACCTGCTTTCAAATGGAGCGGCATTTAATAAACAGAGCCGTAGTTCACTGATAAGCTACGCAATATCGCGTTCATTATCGAAGGCGATTCATCTGCGATAATGAACGCGATATTGCGTAGCTTATCAGTGATCTACGGCTCTGTCTATTAAATGCCACTCCATTTAAAAGCAGGTGATGGCGATTTAGCGGTAATCAGGGAACCGGCTTTACTGACGAAATGCGCGTGACAATTGCATGCGATATATCGCCCAGCCCTACTTTAAACCACCTTAATTGTGGTAAACAAATTTCCATGTTTTATAGATTAATCTCCACTAACTGCAGGGAAAATACAGATGACAAGTGTTTGGCTTGGTGCCAAGACATAAATGAGAATATAACTGAGGAGGAATGGCAGAGTATCTGTCTAAAGGCCCAGACCCAGACAATTAATACGAGGTTTAAACTTATACAATACAAATGGATTATGAGAGTGTACATAACTCCAGAATTACTACATAAATTTAATCCAAATATTCCAGATCAATGTATAAAATGCAACCTAGAGATAGGAACATTATACCATTGCTTATGGAAGTGTCCTCAAATTCAAAATTTTTGGGAAAAGGTTTTAGACTTTTTATCACTGGTTTTGAAACAAAATGTTCCTAAATGTCCTAAACTTTGTATACTAAATATTTTCCCTGTAACTTGCACTTTATCCAGTTTTGGTAAGAAAATGTTGATTTTCTGTTTATTACAGGCAAAACTCACAGTAGCACGTCATTGGAAAAATATAGAAAGCCCTAATTTTAAACAATGGATACAGGAATTGTCTAACTGTTTGGCTTTGGAAAAACTTACATATATTGTTAAAGGAAAACCTGACAAGTTTTTCAAAGTATGGAATCCCTTTATGGAATTTTTGAAAGAAACCGATCCTAATTGTCTGTTTCCTGTGTAACCTGGCTTAACATGCATCATGTGTTATGATATTAATGTACCATTATATTGAATTTTTTGTTATTATTATTTTATTTTATTTATTTATTTATTTATTTTCTGTGTGTTTGTTTTTGGTGGTAATGTTTCAAAATCAATAAAGACAGTGTTGAAAAATGTCAAAAAAAGGCCCCTCCCCCCTCCAATTAAAAAAATGAAAATTATATTTAAGCCCTGAATGAATGTCTGTAAAAATCCTTATTGAAGCATCCCTATAAATAATTCTACATGATAAAAAGAAGGTTTCAAAAAGATTGGTATCAGTGATCATATTGGCATATACTGCTTCCTGTGATCAACGATCAGTGATCGGCTCCAAAAATCCTGATCGGAGCACCCTTAGCATGAACCATTTAAGACGGAGGTAGCCAACCTATGGGGGTAGGATTGTAGCAAAATTCCAAATAAATAGATGATGATCCACAAATAAATGTAAAGATATTCACAAAAAATAATCGTATCCACAAATTAATAGAAAGAGATCCACAAATATATGTTAGGAGTTTCACAAAACTTAATTGAATTAAAAAATAAATAAAATGAGATTTGCTAATAAAAAACATATTCACAAATATGTTTTTATGTCACAAGCACAACTCTGCCTGCATTTATTTGTGAATCACCACCTGTACATTTGTGAATTGCTTTCTGTGCATTTGTGGATCGCTGCACGCATTTGTGGATCTCTTCATGCAAATTTGTGGATTCTGAAACAATTCTAGCGTCACGACCTCAGACAAATCCACAAATCGGTCGACTCCACTCACCGACTACTCAAGCCAATCAGATAATGGCCACGTGGTACTGACGAATCACAGCACACTTTCGCTACAACAATCTTACAATTGGGGCGGTCTCGTCCTGCATTGGCTTAGAAAGGAAGTAGAGGGTTCTTAAACAATGGTACAGTAAAAAGAGGTTTAAAAAGAGGTTTAAAGTTTAGACCATTAGACTGTGTGTCAATCCAAGCCAAAGTATTATATTTTATGTGCCATTTAAAAATGGCAGAGAAACAGTGCTCTCTGTTATGGTAACAACAACGGTATATTGGATACAGATGTGTTATGGAAGCATCACGTCATTCAAGATTGAACAGAAAGCCTCAATAATTAGCTATTAACTTATCTAACCGGATAACCTTGTAATAAACATCTGAGTTTGCAAAATAGATGAAACTGTCGTCACATAACAACAGCATTTCCCAGTTTATCAATCAAACATCGACGGATCCAGCTAGCTATTAAACATTAACAGGCCCTTAAATAATATTTTAAACATTAATTAAATGTTAAAGGTGCCCTAGAACCAGTTTTTACAAGATGTAATATAAGTCTAAGGTGTCCCCTGAATGTGTCTGTGAGGTTTCAGCTCAAAATACCCCATAGATTTTTTTAAATTAATTTTTTTAACTGCCTATTTTGGGGCATCATTAACTATGCACCGATTCAGGCTGCGGCCCATTTAAATCGTGCGCTCCCTGCCCCCCGAGCTCTCGACTATAATACAGTGCATTTACAAAGTTCACACAGCTAATATAACCCTCAAATGGATCTTTACAAGATGTTCGTCATGCATACTGCATGCATGCGTCGGATCATGTGAGTATAGTATTTATTTGGATGTTTACATTTGATTCTGAATGAGTTTGATAGTGCTCCGTGGCTAACGGGCTAACATTACACACTGTTGGAGAGATTTATAAAAAGTGAAGATGTGTTTATGCATTATACAGACTGCAAGTGTTTAAAAATGAAAATAGCGACGGCTCTCTTGTCTCCGTGAATACAGTAAGAAATGATGGTAACTTTAACCACATTTAACAGTACATTAGCAACATGCTAACGAAACATTTAGAAAGACAATTCACAATTATCACTAAAAATATCATGTAATCATGGATCATGTCAGTTATTATTGCTCCATCTGCCATTTTTCTCTATTGTTCTTGCTTGCTTACCTAGTCTGATGATTCAGCTGTGCACATCCAGATGTTCTGCCCTTGTGTAATGCCTTGAACATGGGCTGGCATATGCAAATATTGGGGTCGTACATATTAATGATCCCGACTGATACGTAACAGTTGGTGTTATGTTGAGATTCGCCTGTTTTTCGGAGGTCTTTTAAACAAATGAGATTTACACAAGAAGGAGGAAGCAATGGAGTTTGAAACTCAGTGTATGTCTTTTCCATGTACTGAACTCTTGTTATTCAACTATGTCAAGGTAAATTCAATTTTGATTCTAGGGCACCTTTAAACATTACCATTGTTTGTAGAGAAGATATAGACTTGTGAATGTGTGAGGTTATTGAATAAGCCTTATGCATTTCATTTAAAAGTAGACTAAAATGTCCAGCAGTCAAACACTTGATCACATATTTCAGATGAATCAGACTTAATAGTTTTTTTATTGTAAAAGTTATTTAGACCATATATATATATATATATATATATATATATATATATATATATATATATATATATATATATATATATATATATATATATATATATATATATATATGGTGATTCACAAATAAATGCAGGCAGAGTTGTGCTTGTGACATAAAAACATATTTGTGAATATGTTTTTCATTAGCCAATCTCATTTTGTTCATTTGTGAATTTAATTATTTTTTGTGAAACTCCTAACATATATTTGTGGATACAATTATTTTTTGTGAATATCTTTACATTTATTTGTGAATCATAATGTATTTATTTGGAGATTAGCTACAAATCTACCTCCATACCAACCCTACTCCTAGACAGCTATCCTGCAGAGTTTAGCTCCAGCCCCAATAAATATATTCCATAACACTGCCTCCACCATGTTTCACAGATGAAATTATATTCTACAGATCATGATTCTTCTCCATGCATTTGTCTTCCTAACATTCTGGTACAGATTGATCTTAGTTTCATCTTTCCAAAGAATATTGTTCCAGAACTAGACAGGCTGTTTTTATTATTATTATTATTATTTGAAAGTCTAATCTGGTGCTCCTATTCTTGAGGCTAACCAGTGGTCTTACCTTGTAGTAAATCCTCTGTATTTACGAGGGATGTGCATTTTTCAAAAATATTATACAAGTTCTTTCTTTGTACAGATGACAACGTTATCAAAATCATCCCCATTCACATGGATCTGCAAAAACGACTAAAAACGCTGTATTATGCATGCCAGGCCAGTAGTTACTTTGTAAAGAAAGACTAAGTGCCTGTGCACATACACATTCTTTTACAGAGCACTCACGCCAAACCTACATGCCTATATAGATTAAACACGTATACGCATGTGCATGCAGTCACTATTTTCACAGATTCGCCTTATTAGAGACGATAACGGTTTCGTTTTCAAAAACTTGCACTTTGAAACCAGTTTTCAAAAGTTTGCATTTTCGGGCCACCAAAACTGTTGTGTAAATTAATGGCCAAAATGCATAAAAAAAGTTTTCCGAATTAAGTTGAAAATGGTGTCATGTAAACGGCCCCTGAATCATTCAGTTGTCAGCATTTCTAAGCTTATGACTAGGCAATATACACAAGCTAACTGTTACGGTACAGAAGGGACAGAGATGGACTTTAACAGGTAAATGAGCTTTATTGTGAACCAGTAAGAGCAGTGGCAGAAGTGCAGGTGAGTGAGCAGTGAAGTTGAGCAGATTCTTGAGATGGAGGATGATTTCGAGGATGAACAGTTCTTTTGTGGTTTTCAGATACCGGAGACCTTGGAACTGGAGACGCTGGAGACACTGGAGACGCTGGAGACACTGGAGGTTTGGAGCACTCACACAGAGAGGAGAGAATACACGAGGAGATTCTTGGAGACAGGTAAGTAGATAGCGGGGAGTCCTTAAGGTAAGCATACCGGTAAGTTAATGCAAACGAGACCGGACATCGAGTGGTATGTGTGAGTGCTCTTTACGCTGGCTGTGATGAGGTGCTGATGAGGTGCAGGTGCCGGTGATCAGTATTCTGGTGATTGGGTGCGCTGTGATTGGTGAGCGGTGGAGCCTGACGTGTCTGTGACAGTACCCCCCCCTCCATGGCCCGCTCCTGAGGGCCGAGGACCCCGGCGTCGAGGTGGCCGTCCTCTTGCACGTGGGGCAGGTCTGTCAGGGTGATTGGCGTGGAAGGTAAGTAGCAGATTGGGATCGAGGATGTCGTTCCTGGGGACCCAAGAGCGCTCTTCAGGGCCATATCCCTCCCAGTCCACCAGGTATTCCAACTGGCCACCACGGCGCCGGGAGTCCAAGATGTCCCGTACTTCGTAGGTGGCTCCGTCTTCCACGATGAGTGGAAGGGGGATTCGGCGGCTGCCACGTCAGACCCTGTGGAGAGAGGAACAGAGGGATGGTGAGGCTTGAGGAGAGATACGTGAAAGGTGGGATGTATACGATACTGTGAGTTGTAGCTGGTATGTCACCGGGTTGATCTGCTTAAGGATCTTGAACGGGCCAATGAACCTGGGACTCAGCTTCTTGCAGGGCAGACGCAGGCGGATGTCTCGTCGATAGTCATACTTTTCCGGGTTGGTAGGTGGGAGCGTGAGAGCGACGAAGGTCGGCCGTCATCCTGCGTCTGCGCAGGGCTCTCTGCAGATGGTGGTGTGTTGAGTCCCAGACCCTCTTGGAACCAGTAATCCACAGCTGGAACGTCCGATGGTTCCCCGGTCCACGGGAACAGTGGGGGTTGGTAACCAAGCACGCACTGGAATGGAGTGAGTCCGGTGGTAGGTTGACGCAGGGAGTTCTGTGCGTACTCTGCCCAACCCAAATACTGGTTCCAAGAGTCCTGGTGGTCATGGCAGAAGGTACGGAGGATGCGGCCGATTTCCTGGATCTTTCTCTCCGTCTGCCTGTCGACTGTGGATGGTAGCCGGATGATAGACTTACGGTCACACCTAGGAGCGAGTGGAAGGCTTTCCACACTCGGGAGATGAACTGGGGTCCTCTGTCTGAGACGATATCCTCTGGTATTCCGAAGTACCTGAACACGTGATTGAACATAAGTTCGGCTGTCTCCATGGCAGTAGGTAACCCTCTCAGTGGAACTAGACGACATGACTTGGAGAATCGATCGATGATTACTAGAATGCAGGTATAGCCCTCGGATGCGGGTAGATCCGTTACAAAGTCCACTCCTAGGTGTGACCAGGGTCGGTTAGGAACGGGCAGAGGATGGAGCTTGCCGGATGGGAGATGGCGTGGGCTCTTGGAAATGGCGCACTCCCTGCAGCCCTGCGCGTACCTTCTGACATCGGATACCATACTCGGCCACCAGAAGCGTTCCCTTAGCAACGAGAGGGTTTCATTGACCCCCGGGTGGCCAGTGCAGAGCGAAGAGTGGGCTGTGTGGATTAGTGGAGTGCGTCGTGCTCAGGTGATGTATAGAAAGCCAGGTGGACAACCCGGCGGAGGGTTAGTGGAGGCATTGGAGGAGGGGATGGTCTCTTCCGACCAGGAGATGGGACTCACGATGATGGAGCTTGGGAGGATGGATTTAGGTTCAGCAGTGGTCTCTTCAGGAGAGTGAAGTCGAGAGAGTGCGTCTGCTTTGACATTCTTTGATCCGGGACGATAGGAGATGGTGAAGTCAAATCGGGAGAAGAATAAGGCCCAGCGTGCTTGTCTAGGATTTAATCTTTTGGCGGCTCGTAAATATTCCAGGTTCTTATGGTCTGTTAGCACAAGGAACTGATGTTTGGCTTCCTCCAACCAATGGCTCCACTCTTCTAGAGCCAACTTCACGGCTAGGAGTTCTCTGTTTCCTATGTCGTAGTTGACCTCCGCCGGGTTTAGCTTGCAGGAGAAGGCGGCGCATGGATGGAGTCTACTTGGTGTCCCCTGCTGCTGAGACAAGACGGCTCCCACTCCTGTGGTGGAGGCGTCCACCTCCACGACGAAAGGGAGGTCCGGGTTAGGGTGGACGAGGAGGGGAGCGGTGGTGAAGGCTTCTTTGAGGCTTTCAAAGGCGTTGGTGGCGGCCGGTGTCCAGGACAGAGACTTGGGCTGGTTTCGGAGCAGGTTGGTGAGTGGATGGGTTATGGAGCTGTAATTCTTGATAAATCGTCAATAGAAATTAGCAAAACCTAGAAAACGTTGGAGTTCTTTTATGGATGTTGGAACTGGCCAGGTCTTGATGGCGTCCACCTTCCCCTCGTCCATCCGGATGCTACTGTGATCAATGATGTATCCGAGGAAGTGAACTGAAGACTGGTGGAATGAGCACTTTTCTGCCTCGAGGAAGAGATGGAACTGGCGAAGTCGTCGGAGGACCTCCGCAACGTGGTGGCGATGTTCGGCCAGGCTCCGGGAGTATATCAAGATGTCGTCGATATAAACCAGCACGAACTTGTGGAGGAACTCCCGGAGCACCTCATGTATGAAATCCTGGAATACGGAGGGGGCGTTGACCAGGCCATACGGCATGACAAGATATTCATAGTGGCCGCTGGGCGTGATGAAGGCGGTCTTCCACTCGTCCCCCTTGCGTATCCGGATGAGGTTGTACGTGCTGCGGAGGTCCAACTTCGTGAACACAGTGGCACCACGGAGATGTTCCAGGGCCGCTGGGACGAGAGGAAGGGGATATCGGAACTTGACGGTGATTTTGTTCAGGGAGCAGTAGTCGATGCAGGGCCTCAAGCCTCCGTCCTTTTTTGCCACAAAGAAGAAGCTCGAAGCAGCAGGGGAAGTAGACGGGCGGATGTATCCTTGAGCAAGGGCCTCTTTGATGTATTCCTCCATGGCCTTCTCCTCCGGGATGGAAAGGGGATAGATCTTACCCCTTGGCACTGGCTCACCCGGAAGCAGATCGATGGCACAGTCCCATGGCCGGTGTGGAGGCAGCTTGGAGGCTTTCTGCAGGCAGAAGACGTCACTGAAGGGGGCGTAGCACTCTGGAATCTCGGTGGAACGTTTCTCAACTGGACTCTCGATGGAGGTGGCACAGATGGTTAGATCATGAGAGGATGATACTCAAGGAACTGGAAGGTCAGAAACAGCTTGAGAAACAGGCTTCACCCCACTTCAGGATCTCGCCGGTTTTCCAAGAGATGGTAGGGTTGTGCTGCTCCAACCAGGGACATCCTAGAACCACGTCAGAGGTGGATTCCTCCAGAACCAGCAGATGGATATTTTCCAGATGAAGAATGCCGACACGTAATTGAATGGGACCCACACATCGGCGCACACATCTTCGGCTCAGAGGCTTTCCCGTGATTGAGTGGATCTGATAGACAGTCGGAGAGGGCGTGGTCTTGAGTTTGAGCTGCCAGCAGAGAGCGCCGGAGATGAAGTTGCCGGCTGACCCTGAATCGAGGAGCGCCACCACTGGACGGGAAATACCAGCATGCAGTAAGGTGGTGAGTGGTTTCATCTTATTGAGTGAAGGAATAATGGCACCCACCATCGGTCGTGGGGGACGAGTTGGGCACGCCGAGATGATGTGCCCAGGTAAACCACAATAGAGACAGAGGTTCAGGGTCAGCCGAGAGTTCGAAGAACATCCACGAGTTCTTGAAAGGGATCCGGGGAGCTCATACTGGCCTCGCGCTGTTACGGTCCGGTCTTCTGTTACAGTACAGAAGGGACAGAGATGGACTTTAACAGGTAAGATAAGAGCAGTGGCAGAAGTGCAGGTGAGTGAGCAGTGAAGTTGAGCAGGTTCTTGAGATGGAGGATGATAACAGAGTTCTTTTGTGGTTTTCAGATACCGGAGACCTTGGAACTGGAGACGCTGGAGACACTGGAGGTTTGGAGCACTCACACAGAGAAGAGAGAATACACGAGGAGATTCTTGGAGACAGGTAAGTAGATAGCGGGGAGTCCTTAAGGTAAGCATACAGGTAGGTTAATGCAAACGAGACCAGACATCGAGTGGTGTGTGTGAGTGCTCTTTATGCTGGCTGTGATGAGGTGCTGATGAGGTGCAGGTGCCGGTGATCAGTATTCTGGTGATTGGGTGCGCTGTGATTGGTGAGCGGTGGAGCCTGACGTGTCTGTGACACTAACATTATATCTTGAAGATATCTTTTAGTTGAAAACATTAGATAATGTGTGTAAACAAAAATATACAGAACAAAATCATTTAAGCTCAAGCAGAGCGAACAAAAACGCAAATTAAGTAGACTGCACCAATTATTGTATAGAGCGTATATACAGCGGGTAAAATAAGTATTGAATACATATATATATTTTTTTTATTATACAAAGTTCAATGCAGCAATTCACATAAAATTTTGACCAGACATTGGTATTAGCTCAAGAAATCAGCACAAATAAGGAAATAATAATACTACAATCCATAAAAAAGTTGTATAATAAAGTGAAATGACACGGGGAAAAAAAGTATTAGATCTAAAACCTTTTAGATTAAACCAACTTTATTTTTTTTTTCTATCTTGTTTTTGATACAACTTATTTTCTCGTGATCTCGAGATAACAAAAATATCTCGAAATAACAAAAGTTGTTTTCTCGTGATCACGACATAAAAGTTATTTTTACAATGTTGATTCTGAAACACTTACCCGGATTTTTATTCATAGTAACAACACAACTTTGACGCGCATCTGAGACGATAAAACAGGCGCTCTTATATCTTGTGATATTTCAGCTAAATGTTTACTTCACTTAATAATAAAGTTTACAATAAATAAATACATATAGTAATAAACTGTCAATAAATGTACGCTTAACATTGTTTGTGTAATTAACATTATATTCAACAGAGCATCTCAAGCGCAGGCAGAGTGCGAGAAAGATGCCAGATAATTCTAATTCTAAAACCTTTTAGATTAAACCAACTTTATTTTCCATATATATATATAAAATTACATAATGTGTTTGTTATTTTTATTCATCATGTAGGATAGGCTGTGATATCATGTGCGTTAAACTGTCTTCCTCCTATCTTCCATTAAAAAGAGGTGCAATACTCCAGATTTCCAAAAAAAAAAAAAAAAAAAACTTTAATTCAGTTGATATAGGCTAAAACAATCTTGCTGTTTGAGAAGCGTGTTTATGTGTATGTTTGTTGTTTCCTACAAAGAAATGTAGAAAATAAAATAGGTTACACACTATCACTGAATTAAATGACATAGGCTATAAATCATATTTCTTATCAATACATTAAGTGACATATTTAGGTAAACGAACACTGAAACTGCAATGATTAAAATAGCGTCTTAAAGATACACAATAAGGTTCAAACAGAATACTATCCCAGATAGCAAAATTGATATGGCCCAGATCTGGCGCAAATTTGACACTTTCCTTTGGCCCACTTTTGGCAGGAATGATGGCACTTGGGCGGTCCGCTCCCGTTTTCCAGATTAGGGCCACAAACAAGCCACAGTAATGCCGCATGTCAGCCATGAACAAAACGAATGAAGCAGAACTGACCCACAACCTTTTTGACTTGGTTTGTTTTCTGCATTAATTTGTCATAAAATTATCAGTGTCACAAGTATAGACGAAACACAATGTGACACTACAACACAAAAAACATTTCTTTAATGCCTTTATTGAACAGAACCCATTAAGCATTCACAGTGCTGTGGAAAAAGTATGTGAACAATGTTTTTATTTTAGTTTTTTTTAGTTTTTTTTTTTTTTTTACCAGGATGACCCACATCTGTTTTTTTAGTGTTGTTGTTCATGCATCCTTGGTTGTGTTTAAGCAGTTAAACTGCCCACTCTTTACTTACTTTTTTCAAAACACTGTGACATGATTATATTTTTTGTATGTTGTATACATTGTGTTTGTCTACTTGTGACTTTGATGAATATGACATTGAGCAGCTGATGATATGATCAATTATTGCAGAGGATTTTATCACTTTTTTCAATTTTCTTGCTAGTCTATACTCTATCCCCTAACCCTCACAGAAAACTTCCTTAGATTAATTAATTAGGGTAAAAATAAAAATAAAAAAAACAAACAAACAAAAAAAACACATTAAAATTTTTAATGCACTTGCCCCACCCCAAACCTACAGTATGTCATTACATTCTGTTGCCTGAAGAGGAATATAATGCAGGGCAACAACTCGTACGCGATAGACTTAATGCAGTTAGAATGTCCATAAAACTAAAGATAGTGAGCGCTGTTTTTGTCCCAAATATAACGAGTCGAGTAAAAAATGCAAATGCAATACTGATTTTTTTTTTTACAACAGTTCATTAAGATTATATTGTGTTATTTTAGACAAAATATTGTTTGTTTTATTCAATTTTGCCAATGAAACAATAAAGATAAAGCAGAACTGTTCGTCTCCACGCAATACACAGCAGTGTTTCATTTCTGAATCTGCGTTTTGAACGTAACAAAAGTGATTCAGCGGACCATTCATAAAAGACTTGAAGCGGCGCTACACACAGACCGGCCGGTGTATGACACATGGTATGACATCAAAGACTTACAGTGATGATAGGTTACACTTACTAATTTCTTGTTATCCTCTTGGACATCGATGTCCTCATTTTAAGACACTGTTTTTCATTTTCTTTTTTTACGTTTTCTGTTCTGCGCCCCAGACCGCTTCCCTCCTCTGTACATTTTGGCCATGTGACTGACTGTAACAGAGCAACGGCTCTTGTCGAAATGGTGAGCGGCTGATATCACTTAATATATATATATATTATATATAACTAATTTAAAATGCTAAACAAACATTATTTTTCAACAAACATCATTTTTAAATTTAATTTAAACGTTTTACTCAAAAAGATTTTCAAAGAAGTTTTGGCACAATGGCGCCCCCCTCTCGTGCGGCGCCCCTATGCACTGCATATACTGCATACCCCATTTTTGCGCCACTGCTTTCCAGAGACATAATGGTTTTTATCCTGTACAAACTGCATAACCTATCCCTCTACGTTAAACCTACCCATCACAGAAAACTTTCTACAATTTACATTTTCCAAAAACATAATTTATTATTATACCCCCCTCCCCCATATATTGTATATCCCCCCTCCCCTAGCCCTAAACCTACCCACCACACAAAACTTTCTGCATGTTTTGAATTAAAAAAAAGTTTAGTATGTTTTGAAGCCATTTGGTTTACGATGACAAAGGAAGTGTTCTCATAAACCATGTTTACTTTGTAATGCATATGTCATTATAGACATTTGTGTCCTCACAAACCACATATACCTGTACACACAAACACACCAATAAAGTTATGTTAAAAAAACTTGAAATATCTGCCTTCTCCAGATTAGCCTGTACAATTAAGTGGTGCATCCTGTATAAATTATCCCTGAAAAGTATTAATGCTATATTTTCAGTTTCATTTTTAGCTATACATCTAAATTAACCAGTTTTTAAAGGTGCTCGTTCCAAAGCCAGAAATGGCCTTGTTTATTTGCTGTGTCAACTGTACCGTATATTTACCAACATTGGCCCTAATTGTTATTAACTATTAACATGCTTACTGTTCCATTTTGAGCTTACACCCTGGTTGGCCAGTGCTGACTGTGCCATACATATGCCAAATGTGGTCCAAAGTTGGAGTAATGGAGTACAGTTGGAGTTAACATTCAGAATCGCCAGTGATTACACTCCGTCATCTTTGCCAAAACTGGTCCAGATATGTTTTAAGATATCTGGGCCACATTTGCTGCATTATATGTGGGCCAGTTTAGGCTTACACCCTAGTTAGCCAGTGCTGACTGTGCCGTACATTAGCCAAATGTGGTCCAAAGTTGAAGTAATGTATCTGGGCCATATTTGTTATGCCATGTATGGGCCACTTTAGGTTCACATTAAGAATCACCAGCTATTACACTCCATCATCTTTGCCAAAACTGGCCCAGATATGTTTTAAGAATAATTGGGCCACATTTGCTGCATTATATGTGGGCCAGTTTAGGCTCACAACCTGATTAGCCAGTGCCGACTGTGCTGTACATTAGCCAAATGTGGTCCAAAGTTGAAGTAATGTATCTGGGCCATATTTGTTATGCCATGTGTGGGCCACTTTAGGTTCACATTCAGATTTGCCAGTGATTACTGTCCCACAATTTTGCCAAAACTGGCCCAGATAAGATTTAAGATAACTGGGCCCCATTTGCTGCATTATATGTGGGCCAGTTTAGGTTCACATTCAGATTTGCCAGTCGTTTCTGTCCCTCATCTTTGCCAAAACTGGCCCAGATAACTTTTAAGATATCTGGGCCACATTTGCTGTATTATATGTGGGCCAGTTTAGGCTTACACCCTGGTTAGCCAGTGCTGACTGTGCCGTACATTAGCCAAAAGTGGTCCAATGTTGAAATAATGTATCTGGGCCATATTTGTTATGCCATGTGTGGGCCACTTTAGGTTCACATTCAGAATTGGCAGTGACTACGGTAACACAATTTTGCCAAAACTGGCCCAGATAAGTTTTAAGATAACTGGGCCACATTTGCTGCATTATATGTGGGCCAGTTTAGGCTTACATCCTGGTTAGCCAGTGCCGACTGTGCCGTACATTTGCCAAATGTGGTCCAAAGTTGAAGTAATGTATCTGGGCCATATTTTTTATGCCATGTGTGGGTCACTTTAGGTTCACATTCAGAATCGCCAGTGATTACACTCCGTCATCTTTGCCAAAACTGGCCCAGATATGTTTTAAGAATAACTGGGCCACATTTGCTGCATTATATGTGGGCCAGTTTAGACTTACACCCTGGTTAGCCAGTGCTGACTGTGCCGTACATTTACCAAATGTGGTCCAAAGTTGAATTAATGTATCTGGGCCATATTTGTTATGCCATTTGTGGGCCATTTTAGGTTCACATTCAGAATTGCCAGTGACTACTGTCACACAATTTTGCCCAAACTGGCCCAGATAAGAGATTAAAGATAACTGGGCCACATTTGCTGCAATATACAGTACAGTCCAAAAGTTTGGAACCACTAAGATTTTTAATGTTTTTAAAAGAAGTTTCGTCTGCTCACCAAGGCTACATTTATTTAATTAAAAATACAGTAAAAAACAGTAATATTGTGAAATATTATTACAATTTAAAATAACTGTTTTCTATTTGAATATATTTCACAAAGTAATTTATTCCTGTGATGGCAAAGCTGAATTTTCAGCATCATTACTCCAGTCTTCAGTGTCACATGATCCTTCAGAAATCATTCTAATATGCTGATCTGCTGCTCAAGAAACATTTAATGTGTACAATTGTACAAAATATTTGTGTACAATATTTTTTTTCAGGATTATTTGATGAATAGAAAGTTCAAAAGAACAGTGTTTATCTGAAATCTAATCTTTTGTAACATTATAAATGTCTTTACTGCCACTTTTGATTGATTTAATGCATCCTTGCTGAATAAAAGTATTCATTTCTTTAAATTCTTTTCAAAAAAATAAAAATAAAAATTCTTACTGACCCCAAACTTTTGAACGGTAGTGTATAATGCTACAGAAGCTTTGTATTTCAGATAAATGCTGTTCTTTTGAACTTTCTATTCATCAAGGAATCCTGAAAAAAAAGTACACAACTGTTTTCAACATTGAAAATAATCATAAATGTTTATTGAGCAGCAAATCAGCATATTAGAATGATTTCTGAAGGATCATGTGACACTGAAGACTGGAGTAACGATGCTGAAAATTCAGCTTTGCATCACAGGAATAAATTACTTTGTCAAATATATTTAAATAGTACACAGTTATTTTAAACTGTAATAATATTTCACAATATTACTGTTTTTTACTGTATTTTTAATTAAATAAATGTAGCCTTGGTGAGCAGACAAAACTTCTTTTAAAAACATTAAAAATCTTAGTGGTTCCAAACTTTTGGACTGTACTGTATGTGGGCCAGTTTAGGCTTACATCCTGGTTAGCCAGTCCTGACTGTGCCGTACATTTGCCAAATGTGGTCCAAAGTTGAAGTAATGTATCTGGGACATATTTTTTATGCCATGTGTGGGCCACTTTAGGTTCACAAAGATGTGTAAGAACAACCCCCCCTCCTTTCGAGGGAACGCCTCCCAAAACTCGTGCACAAGTATTGGAACACGAGTGTTTACCACCGGCATTCGCTGTATCGTGTTAGTGGATTCATTATGTCGGACTCACCGCAGGTAACTCATAATCTGCAGTTGTTACTCCTGTCTCCGTACAAAAACATCGCATGTGGCGCCTGTGGAGTGTGGAAAGTTATTGGAGCTGATGATCGCGTAAACGATTGGCTGATGTTTTTAAGGCCCTACCTCGTGCACAGATGATGTATATTAATATTATTCCTTTCAGTGCACCTAATAAATAGTCTTTTATCAGTTAGTAAAGACAGTTTGAAGTAATATTGCAAAAATGTATAAAACAAAACATCCTCTTTAGCACCTTTAAACACAAAGCAAAAGGACAGTGGAGGCGTAATGTAAACGTAGCGGTGGCATATTCTTTCCTAATCATCCTAACACTCTGTCATGGCAATATCACGAGACTACTTTTCGCCTCGACGAGAAATCTCATCACAATTTAGTCTCGCTCGTCACACCCCTATAAACTATATAACAGCATAGGCCTATTAGTTACTAGCCTAAACTGGACGGAGACACGGAGCGCCCTGTAACTCACTGACCTGCCTGCGTTCACAATTCACACGGTGCAGACGGGAGGGAGAACGGCTGACTACACAGTTTATGAGAATAAATTGTGTATTTCCCTCACAATTGTCACAAAAAAAACTCACTAGTCTGTACACTGTCTGTCTGGTCTCTCTGCGCATTGCTTTGTGAGATCATGCGGCGCCAGATAGCCAGTGCCGTACATTTGCCAAATGTGGTCCAAATTTGAAGTAATGTATCTGGGCCATTTTTGTTATGCCATGTGTGGGCCACTTTAGGTTCACATTCAGAATCGCCAGTGATTACACATCTTTGCCAAAACTGGCCCAGTTGTGTTTTAAGATAACTGGACCACATTGCTGCAAAATAATTATAATCAGTCATTTAACAGTTAAGTTAATCATGTTAAGGCACACAATACTGCACAAAATAAAGCGATCACGAAAACTATCTCTGTCCGAAACTGGAGGATCTGAGCCAATATGAACTAATACAGTAAAGTGGATATTTACAGCGCATCACTAGTTATATTTGGTAATATACTGCCACCTGTTGGCACATTTGTGTAATTTAGAGAAGAGATTAAGTCGTGATCACGAGAAAACAACTTTTGTTATCTCGAGATCACGAGAAAATTAAGTCGTGATCACGAGAAAACAACTTTTGTTATCTCGAGATCACGAGAAAATAAGTCGTGATCACGAGAAAACAAGATAGAAAAAAATAATAATCCATGGCCGTTTAGGGCTTCCGTATGTGAATGCAAGTATTGGACATCGCATGATGGGTAGAGGCAAAGAGCTCTCGCAAGATTTTCACAAGATTTTTGCCGTACATAAAAACAGCACTGGTTACAGAAGGATTTTCCAAGTCCTAAATCTTCCTGTAAGCACCATTGGGACTATTTTCCACAACTGAAAGGAGCAGCATTCCACCATCAACTGTCCATGCAAAGGAGCTCCTTGCAAGGTTTCTGATCAGGGAGTCAGAAGGTTAGTCAAGAGTAGCCCAAGAACCAAGGACCATTTGGAAAGAGGTCCTGAAAGAATTGGAGGCAGCAGGTACAGTTATTACAGAGAAAACAATAGGATATGACCTCCACCGCCATAGCCTCCATGCACGTTCACCACAGAAATTGCCCTTTATTACAAATAGCTTTTAGATGGATTGTAAAATTATGATTTCTTTGACTGTTTAGAAGTTAATATCGATGTCTTTTCAAAATTTTGTGTGAATTGCTGCATTGGAACATTGTTTAATAAAAAAAATAAAAATAAAAAAAATAAAATGTTGACGTATTTAATACTTATTTTACCCGCTGTATTGCCTACACTTGAGTCGGCATATGGTTATTGTGTTTATATTGTTTCATGTGTTCAAGGTAAGAAAAACAAGAATATCTACATGCTTGGATAAAAGTTAGCTCCTCAGTCTGATAACAATTAAGTGTACAGAGAAAGAGCGCTTAAATTGCTTTTCAAATCCAACAGAGAAAAAAATTATGAAAATTGTATCACTGTTCAAATACTTCTGGACCTACCTGTATGCTCATAAGACAACATTCCTTTTAATGTCATTTAAAAAAGAATGTTTTGCGCTCACAACTTCATTATGTTGACAGAAAATTATTATTGTAAACATTATTTCACTTATCCATGATTACAAAATATAATAAAAATATTTTAAGAAAATTACATTATGAACCTTACATTAATACATTAATAACAGTACATACTGTATAATAATTACATGCAATTATTACATTCTGATACCAGAGCAGTGGACCATTTGTGGCAACACTGCACAAATGTGTTGCAGAAAACAATGTTTTCTTGCTGTAGTTTGGTGAGTTGATGCTTAGTATGACTATACGAATTTTGAGTCAAAGTATGTAAATGTGATTGATTATACAGTGTATTTATATTTAAGGTTAATTGTACAATATTAATAAAATAGTGTCACAAACCTATAAGTAGTTTGAGACAACACTCTTATATTTTATATTTTGGCCTGCATCAAGATTTGCTTGAAAAGTCACAAATCGCAAGCAAATTGTTCTCATAGGTAACAATTTCCCTCTTATTACAGAAATCAACAGAACTGTCTAATGGAAGGCATCGTCCAAAGCAGTAATAATCTGACGTATGTATGCCAGAATTATGCTCAAGTTTTTAATCTTATAGTGACTTTTTGTGATATTACGGTTTCTTTTTTTTGCCTCAGAAAACAGGAAAATTAACTGAGGATAAGGATCTCAAATCTATGCACACTTCTGTTTTTGTCTCAGATTTTTTTTTGTAATCAGATCAACTATGTACATAGTTTTTCTTAATTCTAAGCTGATATTGAATGTTTTTTTGTTTGTTTTTACATTGCTGCATTTGGCAAATGCTTCTATCCCATGTAAATTACATTTCATTCAATTCATATACATTTCATCAGTCCATGCATTTCCCTAGGACTTGAACTGAACCTGCCACTAGCCATAGCTCCAGGGTTTGAGCTACAGGAATGCTGTTTTAGATTAAAGTATGAACTTGTCAAAAAAGTGTGTTGTGCTTATGCTTTGAAAAGTGATGTTACAGGGTTATTCTGATATACCACTGTGGTTGCCTAACAATTGTTTATTGGAAGATTTGAATTTGTTGACTGTAGAACAGCTTTATTTTGCCTCCTGTATTTATAGCTTTTTATTCACTATGCAATAAAGCATGGTACACAATTGATCATGTCATGTATTGAGTTACCGTTACCATAGACTGATCGCTGCCTACAAATTTTAAAACTGAACAATTTGTAACAAATTAATTTATAAAACAAGGCCATGTTAAAAAGCAATACTTTAATAAAAAAAAAAAAAAAAAAAAAAAAAAAAAAAAGTTTAGTATTTTGAGCAATTTTCAGTTTGTTCAAGTGTGCATGTATAATATTATATATTATTATATTATATTATATTATATTATATTATATTATATTATATTATATTATATATTATATAAAAAAACTGATATTAAACTTTTTTTCTTCCCTACGGAGCATGTCGCATGTCTCCAGACCACCCAAGTTCACATATTTGTGACCCGTTTCACCCCTTATAAGTTTACATCTCTGGACAGTTCGATGCTTAAGTCTTAGGTGTTTGCTAGAAATGTACAACTTGCACAGATAAAAAAAAAAATTTATTCCAAGACAGACAAGTTAGAACAAACAAGATGATTCAAACACTCCAACTGCCAGTGGTTCACCTGGGCCTTATTCATTGAGACTACAAGAAAATTGATTTAAAAAAAAAAAAATAAAAATAAATAAATAAATAATTTTAACATCAGCTTGGAAACAACAGAAGTCAGTCAATAGGCTTGTTCGAGATGCATCGGCGCTGCGCAGACTGATCGGTTTATGATATCAAAGTACAGCGAGATCGATTGGAGAGCATATGACACTCATGCTTTTGAATCGCTCTCGCTGTACTTTGTCATATGCAGATCGATCTGCACAGCACCAATGCACCTTGAACAAGCCTATTGTAATCCAACATGAACATTTGAGTGACTCTTAAGGCAAGCTTACAATACATGATTTTGAGGTTGCAGATAGATTTCCAAGGTCTGTGGCAAGCCAAAACAGCATTGTTAATAATGAGCAGGTCAGTGACATGATCTGAGCCAGTCACAGACTCTACGATAATATTCATCAGCTTTTAAAATCGCCACATGATCTTTTGGTTTGTGCAATGCAACAAGGTGAAACTAATCCGGCCAATCACAGTGCAGACTGTATAAACAAATCTCGTAATATCCAATTTCACATGAATTTGTGAGAAAACTTTTTCGGTGTTGGTCCAGACTGCCTCTTGACCAAAGGTCTTTCAGTTTGTATTTAGTACAGTAGTACTGTATGCGCTCTGCCATGACAAGATGACAGATGACCAGAAACCTTGTTTAGTGCGAGCACCACAACAATACAGGTAGTCTTGCAGTCCAGTAGTGTGAGCTTGCCTTTAATGTATACAAATTTGGCAATGACACACACCTTTCCATCAAAGCAGGTCTCTGCACATGGTGACCCAGAGGGCATGCACACTTCAGTAGAACACATGAAGTAAATCTGTTTGCAGGGACGAAACACAGGAACCATCAGTTTGCCTTACCAAATCATGATTCTGGTCATGTGTTTTTGTCTAGCAGTTACCTCCTCATTTAGATATTTTTTGCTGGACAAATCCATGAACTGAAAGGCTTTAATCTCGAAGCGACGCTGGTGTGGATTCTGAGGCAGATGTTTCCCATAAAGGATGGAGGTATTGCCAGAGTCAAGAGGATTAGGGCATCTGCAGAAAAAAATTAAATAATAAAATTGATCCATTAATCATTCATGAATTAAAAGACATCCGAGATTAGCAGAACTTCTAAATATGCATATCAAGTTCTTAGCAGCCTTTGTAATCTCAATTACACTTTCCTTAACTTAAATTCAAGGAAGTTCAAGTTGTAAGAATTATGGAAACTGAAGTGTAAATACAATTGTCTATAGCTGGCATTTTGAACATAACTTTCAAACTGGGCTCTCGCAATCATCCATTCAGTGTTCATCCGTTTAAAGATTTCACTAATTGCAGATGTGTATTTGAATTTTAAATTAATTTAATTAAGATTTATTCAGATTGGAAATCTGCATCCTCAATTCACTGCAATGCTGCATCAATGTTAGCATCTTTACTGTGAATTTAAAATTCAGGTTCTTACCCCTCAAAAAGCAGAACCAGGGCACTCTTAGCAGAGCGTGGATAGGCCACACAGTAGTGAACCAGAAGAGTAGCTGTAGGTTTTGGAGATCTCAGACGCAATTCCAGATATACAGGCTTCCCCAAAAGAACATGTAAGGGCTGATGACACTGTGGATAAAATTTGGTGAAAGTCTCATCTGCAAGGGGGGAGAGAAAAAAAAAGGATGGGGGGAGTAATGAATGTATGAAATATTCTATCGCTATTCTAATCAACACCAGCTTCACAGCTATAGAAATTCACCCTCAGAAATTAAAAGCTGAACTCCAAACAGTCCTTCAGAGAGCAGGTATGGAGGAAGACTGGGACTCATAACCATATACCCTACACTGGCAAGCACAGGTCTGGAGAGCAAAGGATCAGCTGAAACCTTCTGGTAGCGGCATTCAACCATCAGTCTAAGGAGCACAACATAAAAGAAAGGAAGAAAGAGGTGACAAACAATCTTTACATGGGTATTTAATTAAAGTCAAAATGAAATGGAAGTTGCAATAGGTGTTTTCTTCCCTATTGTGCATATATACAAGTGAAATGGCAGGACTTGATTTTGTCCATGGGAATTGACTGGATGGTTGGGGTTTGCTATTGCTAGTGACAGGTTGTCCTGCTTTCACGCAGGTAAACATGTAAGAGATGTTATTTTAAATTTAACCATTACCAGGACATATTAATGAAAAAACGTGAAGTACGTGGATAAATCATTTATAATACGGCAATATTCCATAAAACAATAATAATAAAAAAAGTAAATGTTGATTGCATGGTGATCTTAAATTTTTACCACCCATGTGACCAAGGTGAAATCATCTGAAAAGGAATGTTGTTTCAGAGACAGAGCAAGCTTACGTTGTGTGATGAAAGATCACAAAGGCTTGGAACCATGCACTAAAAGACAAGGGGCCTCATTTATAAAGCAAGCATATGCACAGATTTGATCTTAGAGTGTGTACGCTTAAATCCATGGCAACGCTCATATTTATAAAAACTTTGACGTCTTTGATGTGACAAAGTACTTAGCGCCAAGTCAGGGTCTGAGCAGACATACGCACTTTTCCTTCTCAGATTACTGTAGGTTTTTGGAAATCTAAGCTATTCTTGCAGCTCGCCATTCTAAATTAAGGGATTTGGATGATGATTGGTGATCTTTTATATGTAAATGACAATTAGGTGTCGTTTACAATGTAGAGAACTGAAACCATTCAGCTGCGCGCAAGTTCAAAATCATTTGCGATTTATAGATTTCACATATGAAAGAGACGTACGTGCACATCTGAGAAATGATCATAAGATCAAATTTAGGATGGTTTCTGCACAACATTTTATAAATAAGGCCCCAAGAATGTATATTAAGAAAGAAAGAAAAAAAAAAAAAAAAAAAAAAAGGAAGGAAAGAAAGAAAAAAAGCTACACCACTTTCAAAGAATTCATTTTCAAAGACCTGATGGGATTATCCCTGGAGATCATGCCATACTTCAGGTTGCGAACTCTGACGATGGTCTGTACCTCAGCCAGGTAAATTGTCGTCTCACCTATGACCTGATGTAAAATTACAACAGTTGTCATTTCTTTCAACCCCCCCCCCAATGGCACAAACCCTGGTACAAGCTGATTCTTCTACAGCAAAATACTTACAAAGGAACGTGTTCCACATTCAGTGACAGAAAATTTGAAGATGGCAAATTCTTTGTTGGAGATGACAGGTTTGCATCCAGTCTTCCCAGCAACAATCAAGCTCATGGGGTTCACAGGGATGTTTGCGAAATCATTGTGAACAGCAAACACAAAATTTTTATCAGCAGTGCATTCTGGGAAAACAAGAAGGTTGAGACAAATGAAACCAACCTTGAATTTGCAGTCTATCCTTTTAAACATCACTAAACAAGTATTTATATGCTTTATATTTTTTATTCTTATACATTTATAAGAACTTCTCACCAAAAAAAAAAAAAAAAAAAGTCGACGTGACTGTAGTGGTTCAAACTTCTGTGTCATTTTCATACGCCGTTTACGTTCAGTGCTTCCAGGTTCTACATCAGAACGTGGGCTCAGTATTGGCAGAGGCTGTTCATGTGAGCAGTACGATGCATTGGTGCAATGCTGATGCAGGAGCCATCCAATAATGAGTCACGTTCTTGGATTTCATCAAAAATATCTTAATTTGTCTTCCGAAGATGAACAAAGGACTTATGGGTGTGGAACGACATGAGGCTGAGCAATTACTGACAGAATTGTCCTTTTTGGGTTAACTAACCCTTTAAGACTTGTCTGTGAAACCGGAGGCTGGAGTACTCTAAATGAGCAATGGCGTGCCCAAGGTTAGAAATTTTCATAAAACGTGCTCAAACCATAACATGTCCATATAAGGGCATTCCACACACTCTTTCCTTTCGTCACTCTCAGCAAACATGACGCTCTCTAAAGATGAGCTCTCGCCTGAGAGCACACGCAGCAAGATGCAATGCTAAGCGTTCGGTCCTCAAAACTAGTTCAAACACCTTTTATACAGACATTACAGACCACTGATTAGCCAGCTGTACATGCACAAATCTGCATCTTTATCATTTTAAGGCCCCGTCCACACGGAGACGCGTTTCTGTGAATACGCACACATTTTTTATCGGATAGGCGTTTCGTCCACACTGATCCGGCGTTTTCGAAAGGTGAAACCACAATTTTTTGAAACCGGGTCCCAGAGTGGAAAAATTTGAAAACACCGTCTTTGCGTTTTCGTGTGGACGGGGCAATCCCAAGCGGCAACCTCCCCCAGTTTCTCGTGAAGCCAATACGGAAGTCACTGAAACTGCGATTCATCGACTGGCCGCTAGGGAAAGGCTGCAGAAGAGAGCAGAATCTCATTGAGTCCCATGTTAAAAAAGCCAAGTTTACAGCAGAAAAAAACATGTTTACAGTCTGGTTCAAATTGTGGTTTTGGTCTATACTGCTAATTTTGCCCTTCATGACAACTCTGAGGGGGGATTATTTTTTTTTATAACTCATCCGTTTAAATTATACTAAGCCTTAAAGTTCTGCATAATTAAGGGTGTGGTCACTTGAGTGACAGGTAGATTGCTGCTGCAGTCTGTGAGCCGTCACTTTACCTCAGCTATTAGCTAATTCCAGCTACTGAATTTGGCATCTCAGCCGTATTTGTGCTTTTTTCTCTCCTTTAAACAATTATAAAATATGGCTTGCTGCATTAATAGTCGAGACTGATATGCGTCTGTGTAGATTAAGTGCTTTAAGTGCATTTGTGACAGAATTACAGCGCCACATAATGGTCTGGCATGTATACTACATCATTTTGAGTCATTTCAGTGGTTTCATGTAGACGCAGATATTTTTTGAGACGAGGAAGGAAAAAAAAAAAAAAAAAAAAAAAAAAATCGGTTTAGAGTAAACTGCTTACTCTTTTTGTATACATACACATTATATATTTATTTATTTATTTATTTATTTATTTATTTATTTATTTATTTATTTATTTATTTGCGCAAATGTCCCTTTAGGGGCTCCGTAGAAATTAATACAATAGAGTGCCTCAGGGATGACGCATTTTTGTAGGCAAAACCCGGAAGCGAGTTAGCATTTTTGGACTTCCTGTTCCAACGACGTAAAGTCTATGGGTTTTTTGAAAGGGTTTTTGCTAAATCGCCTGAAATAAGGTCTGTGGTTAACAAACCCTCTAAATACTTTCACGTTTGGATCTATGACATAAAACACACCAGTTATAACCCACTTGTGATTTTTTAAACTTTTACTGCGTCTTAAAATCGCGGTTGCTAACAAATTGCTAAAAGGGACTACTTCCTTTGGCGGGGACTTTAGACGTCATCATTAAAAACAGGACATTTGGACAGCATTTCTCACGAAAAAGTGGATAAGTGTTCATACACAGCGCATATCATAATCAGCGAGCATGTTTGTAAATAAAGGCGTTTTTTAAATACAGTTTGAGGAAGCTTGGTGGTGACGACGTTGATCCGCGATCATGGTGTGCTGTAGCCTACTGTTAGCCTTTTATATCTGACGACTTTATTTAGGCTTCAAAATCTATAAATGTTGTGTTCACTTGTAAAGATTATCTTGATAGACAAAACGTGTAAGTGTCATAACCCTTTGTTAAACATAGTGCCCCAGGGATGACGCGTTTTTGTAGGCCAACCTGGAAGTTAGCGGCACACGGGTTCCCTCGGTTGAAAGCCTATGCATTTTTCCCATAGATTTTTGGAAAATCACAGAAAATAAGCTCTGTGTTTAACAAAGGGTTATGACACTTAAAGATAATCTTTACAAGTTAAAACAACAAATACATTTTGAAGTCTAAATGAAGTCGTCAGATATAAAAAGCTAACAGTAGGCTATAAACGGACTACAACACACCATGGTCGCGGATCAACGTCGTCACCACCAAGCTTCTTCAAACTGTATTTAAAAAAAAAAAACATTATTTAAAAACATGTTACCTTTTTAAGATCTGTGCTGTTTATGAATACTTATACACTTTCATGAGAAATGCTGTCCAAATGTCCTGCCAAAGGAAGTAGTCCCTTTTAGCAATTTGTTAGCAACCACCGTTTTTAAGACACAGTAAAGGTTTAAAAAAAATAAAATAAATTAAAAATAAAAATTCACAAGTGGGTTATAACTGGTGTGTTTTATGTCATAGATCAAAACGTGAAAATATTTAGAGGCTTTGTTAACCATAGACCTTATTTCAGGCAATTTAGCAAAAACCTATTCAAAAAACCCATAGACTTTACCGCGTTGGAACTGGAAGCCCTAAAATGCTAACTCGCTTCAAGGTTTTGCCTACCAAAATGCGTCATCCCTGAGGTACTCTATTTTATCTTATAATGTTTAAGAGTATGTAATCTTTGCGTAACCCAAGTATGGTTTCAATTGTTCCTACATTTCTTTGTGAATTTATAACAAAAGCTATTGAATCATGATTTGTTTGTGAAAACATTCATACACGCATTTTACACACAAATTCATGCGTACACACAGTTAATAAATGAGACCCAGCATCCATTAAAAGGTACTGCGTAATTATTTTGGTTTAAAACTTTAGGTTTCTGCCTAAACAGTTTAATGTGCAAAAGCAACTATAAACCTTTTGTAGGTTGTGGCCCTACATGACTATTCCAGTCATTTCCTTGAGGACAAATGATATTCTAGAGAATATGTTTTGCATTAAATAACTGCTACACCATATAATTTACCAGTTACTGAACTACCCAAACCTGTTAACCTGAACATTGTGTATCAAATTCAGGTGATTTTAAAGTACAACCAACCACTTTTTTATTATATATATATATATATATATATATATATATATATATATATATATATATATATATATATATATATATATATATATATATATATATATATATATATATATATATAAAAATAAACAGGCCAGTTTTGAAACCAAAGTGGAAAACCCTGACCCCTGGAACATGGGTCAAATATGCATGGGTTTATAATGCCAAGAGAAAGTGTATGAGAGAGGAAACACCAAAGACTATATATAAAGAAAGACTGTTCACTCCTATTAGTTATGAATGGGAGAAATTGCAATGCGCAATATGGCGGTATACGTCCTGCCTTCTAAGTAAAAGAGCAAATCACTGATTGATAAAGTCATTGCATCACTGCAGCTGCCGTTAGAGGCTCCGGTTCCCATAGAAACCGCAGACTCGCACTTAGGACTGAACATGCGCATTGGCTTGTCTGGCCTGAAACATAAGCCTTTTTTTAACGCTTATTGAGTATAAGAAACAACATTTATGGGACAGTTCATGTCAGATTTTGTTGCTGGTTTGAAATATGTTAATTGTGAGTTCGCCAGATAGTTTGAGATTTCAGGATTCCCCCATTCAAATAGATAGGACTTGGTCTTGAATGCCCGAAATAGCTGCCCGGAGGCATTGCAAGTATGGCTGCTGAGTGAACGGACTTTCCTTGAAAGGGACTTTGGAAACACTACCTAAAGAAGTGACCATTTAACAATATGACAGCTGTAGGAATGGAAGTCTCTCTTTTCAACTGTAAGAGGCAATTGCTTGATAAAGTAATGATAAAGGAAATTGTCTTTTCACTCAAAAACGCATACATGTGCATTAAGTGGACCAACCTTAAAAATTGCAGGATTTCAGTTAAAGATGTACAATTGATGGTACCATTGTTGTCATTGTAAAACTGACTTGCCTTAATATACTTATGTTTCTCATCTTACAGTTTTAGCCGTAAAGTATAAGAACATACCATCCATGGGATAGTAGCAGACTGAGGTCATCGCATCAAAACAACATCCTCTGGTCAGGCACTCGTCTTGTGTTATACCAGAGGTGCTACACGACACTCTCTGATCGGCAGATATGCTGCAGCCTTAAATGAAAACATAAAAAGTGGAGTTAATTTGAAGAAAGAAGCAGAACTTCAAATTCAAGGAATTAAACCTGGGATGTAGTAATGAAAAGTTATAAATGTTTAAAAGCAATCATAAGAGAATTTCACATTCACCTCCTAGCTTGTTGTTCAGCGACAGCAAGTTTGGTGGGGATAGGAGAGGTGATGATTGAGGTTGTGTAGGGGGTAGTTTTGCACATGTCTGATCTGACTGCACATTGAGGTGTTTTAGGGAAGCAGTGAGACTTTGGTTTGCATCACAAGACAACGTAGCGACATTCAATTTTCCAGCTTCATTCGGATAGAGGACCCTCAGAGTATAATGACCGTCCTAAAGACAAAACAATCGTGAGAGAAAGCTGGGTGCAACATGAAA